>NW_004567129.1:4062503-4140213 GCF_000260355.1 Condylura cristata | reverse complement strand
GGCTGCCCAGTGCCCGAGGCTCAGAATGCAGACACGGGGGTCTTAGAAGGCATGGGGTCCTGAGCCTCGCTGCAGTGCGGCCAAACCTGTGAACACGGCACGTTGTACAGGCTGCTAATACAAAACAAATTAGCAAAAAGGCCAACCCGAGACGGGAAACGGCCCGGTGGTGGCCAGGCTGGCAGGAGCGGACAAGGGCAGGATCTGTGTTGGGGTGACGCAGCGTTTTGGAAGGAGGTGGAGGTGCTGCTGCCATACCGTGAGGTCATCCGTGCCCGAGTGGCCTCAAATGTCGTTACCACAACGATAGAGAATCTACCGGGAACCCAAGGAACTTCTGTGAAGGTGGGGGGACGGGTGGTGGTCCCCTCGGTGTCCCCAGCCCCCTGAGGTGCTCCCTTGTGCTCCAGGTCATGCTTCCTATTAGCTTCAAGGTCTCCCCTCAGCAAGCCTTGAACCCCCATCTAGATTTTCCTGAAACGACTTCTAACATCCTGCCTTTTCCTTCACAGCATTTAGTTCTGTCGTGTGGCTTTGTTCAGTTTTTCTTTAACTGCATTTGCAGAGGGTCCCAAAAGCCACTCAGTCACTGAAGTTGCGTGATGTTTGGGGGAGTATTTGTCACCGTTCAGAGTTGAGCTGCAGAGTTACTATTCAGAGAAGGAATAAATTACACTAGAGCCTTTCAGAACAGACTAGCAGGGACGAAAGTTCCAGAAGACTCTGGGGCTTCAGGGAGCTTGGGGGTGACAGCTGAAGGAGCTGGTGGAGTTTGGGATCTTGTTTGTGCTCTGTGATGGGGGGTTGCCTGGATGTGAGATCCCAGAGTTTTTGAGTTTTTTCCTCTCTGAGGAAACCCCGTTAGACTGCACCCACTTCTGCCGCCAGAGCCAGGGCTGAAGTCCCAGGGCATCAGGAAACGGAATTCTGAACTCTCAGCCCTGTGTTCCAGGGAGAGACATATTTTTAGAACTTTGACGTTCACATTCCAGAGGAAGAGCTAGCAATGCTTAGAGGAAAATTGGCTTTCTTCCTGCACCAAGCCAACCAGTCCTGGGATGCGGTTTTTTATTAGTCTGGCTGTTGAGTCTCTGGAACATTTCAAAAAAGGGTAAAGCTCTTCAGGGGAGTGAAGGGTGGGGGAGCGCCGAGGAGGGACGAGGTAAATTGGAGCAGCATTGGAGACTGGATTCTTCCTCCTTAAATGGAAATGGTTTAAATTTCTCTCCCTGATCATAAAAATAATGATGTTTACTATAAAAGAAACCCAGACCGTCCAGAAATTATAAATAAGTAAAAAGGATGGAAATTCTTCCTCCGAGACACAGGTCTGTTGACGTTTTGGTGTGTCTACATTCTTCCGTGGTGTAGTGAGCACAGCGTACATTATTTAATTTAATTTTATTCATACTGATTTAAATTTGTGCATTGAGATAAAAGTCACATAGTATCAAAATCATTTCAAAGCATGGCATTCAGTGTCACATAGATCACTTGCAATGTGGTGTGCACCTCACCTCTGTCTAGTTCCTGAATATTTTCATCACCCGGAAAGGCAACCCCAACCCCGCCTCCATTAGCGGCTTCAGCCCCCCCCAGTGGGGGCACTCCAGGCATGCATATAAATGGGATCAGACTGTGGGGGGCTTCCTTTGTGCTTCTTTGTACCTTTTCACCCCACAGTATATGGTGAATTCGTGTCTACCATGTGGCCCAGTGGCAGAGCTCGATCCCCTCTCCAGAGACCTCTGTGATGATTGGCACGATGGGCAGTTACTACCAAGTCAGCCTGCCTTGATGGCATCCAGGTGTCTGCTTCACCGGGATCTGACTTGGCCAGACAGGCGTGAGCTTCCCACCACGCGCCCACAACTGGCCCCGCGCCCACAACTGGCCCGTCCCTGACCCTTTTCTGAGACGTCACACCAGAAGGCTGTGTCAATCTACCGTGGCCTCCAAAAGTGTTTACCCAAAGAATGAGACAGAATAGCCACCAGGTGCCAAACCTCAAGGGAGTGCTTTCCTCCACAGAAGGCACACAAACCCGGGACCTATCCCGTCAGTACCCAGAATGTATGTTATAGCAAATAGACTTCCCACAAAGGCCTGAGCAGGAAAGAAGATAAAAGATGCTCACAGTGGTTGCTCTGGGGTTTTCTTTCTTTCTTTCTTTTAAAACAAAAGATTTATTTATGCATTCAGAACTGAGGTACAGGCCAGAGGTGTAGGGGTGGAGAGAGGATTCACCAGAGACAGAGTGGGGAGCAGACTAGGCAGACTGACCAAGTACACTGCTGAGGGGAGCAGCGGGCGGGTCAGGAGAGGTCTGCCGCACCATGTGGTCATCTCTGGGGGCAGGGATCAAACTCACACTGAGAGGGTTGTGGCTAGCTTGAAGTGTTGCGTTGCCCCACCTGGGAGGGCCTGCTCTGGGATTTTCATGAAGGGTGTTGTCTGTCTCATTTCTCAGGGATTTGGGGTGCCGTCCTCATCAGTGTGCCATCTGTGTGCTCAGGGACAAAGGATTAGTAAGGGGTGCCCCTTCAGGATCAGGAAGATAGAGAGTGATGGGAATGAGTTCAGAGAAATGGAGGGGCCTGCAAAGGCTTTGACTGTTGACCGTCTCATCTGGCAGGCTGGGAAGCCATTGGGTGGTCAGCTCCCTTTCAAAACTCCAGGGAGCATCCTGTGTTTAAGCCTGCTTAGAGCAGCCCTTTGCATGACATGAAATATTTCTCAAAATATTGAATCCTTTAATCTGGGTCCCTGGGCGAAATCAGTTCTTTATCACCCTCGACCATCTGGTATTTCTACTCCCCGTAAATAACTTGGGAGATTTGACTTCTAAGGTGCTTACCTCTTTTGTTCTCTCCAAAGTCTAAGAAATGACATCTGAATTTTCCTGGCAGAGCAACATCATATTTAAATTGGCCGCCCTCCATGCCCCCTCCTGGGGGTGTCACTGGGAAGTCAGCAGAGGTGGGTGAAAAGTGAGTCACTGCCGATCTCTAGATTCCATTAAGGCCCATAAATGAGGCTTGATGTAGAACGGCCTGGGTGGGAAAATCAGGGGTGCCCTCCATGGAGGCCAGCCAGGTGTCGCATCGGATCAGGATTAAAATGGTGCGGTTCCCACAGGGGGCCAGTGTCATTAATTCCGAAGAAAATGAACTGAGAGCAAGTGGCAGGAGATTCTGCTCCCTGCTAGCAGCTTGGAAATTATTCATGAAGGCACAGAAATTTAGGGGTGTGGGGGACCGGGCTGAGGAGGGACTGGTGAAAAGGCTGAAACAGGAGTTGGACAATCGGAGTTCTAATCACACCTTTTTGGGGGGAAAGAAGGCTCTGATTTCAAACACAAATGTTGATTTGTGTTCATACTTACTTTTCCCTGATTAAAGCATATTTCAGATACATATCTAATATGTATGCACTATATATAAATATGTAAGGATATATTTATAATTATATTTTATATGGGGGAAATGATGAATTCTCCAGGAGTTATCACTAGTGTCCGCTTTCTCCACGTGCCAGTCCCTCAGTCTTGGTGGTTTGGGATTCCAGCTCGCAATGGGCCTGGCCGGGCCGTGCTCCCCAAGCGAGCAGACGCCCCCTGCAGGCCATTGGGAGCAGCGCCGTTGGAGGCACATTCAAGCCTCCTGGACTCACTCACGGAGTCAACACCCCACAGGCCCATTTGTATCTTGCCTTTTTACTTTAAAAACTAACAGCTGTGGCCCTCCCTGATGGCGCAGCGGGTTAAAGCACAGCACTGAGAATCTAAAAGCCGCTTCCGCATGAGTTCGATTCCCGCCTGCCCTGGAGGTGACCACATGGTGCGGCAGACCTCTCCTGACCCGCCCACTGCTCCCCTCAGCAGTGTACTTCATTAATCGGCCTGTTCTGCTCCCCACTCTGTCTCTGGTGTAGCCTCTCTCCGCCCCTGAGCCTCTGGCCTGTACCCCCAGTTCTGTGTGCACAAATAAATCTTTAAAAAAAAAAAAAAACTAACAGCTGTATCATAAATGTTTCCTGTCTTTCAAAACTCCTCATAAGTTCTTCTACTGTTTTTACATTTTTTACTAATAGTATAATAGTTTTATTTTACATCATTTTGTGCCTTTTTCCATCTCAGTTGCAATCCCTGTGGGCTTCCCATCACCAAATCACCCGTGTGCCATCACTGTAATCCAGTGCACTTCTCCTCCCCCTCTTTTTTTATCCCATTCCCCACTCCACCCCGTTTTTACAATTTTTAATGGCCTTTCAATGGAAAAAATATATGTGCATGCTTAAAAAAAAAAGTTAACCATTGTAGAAATATATACCACAAGGAGGAGAAATCTCCCTTGGCTTCAGAACCAAATACTTCTCTCCCGAGGTAATCGTGGGTACATGTTTCTTGAGCGCCCTTGTGCGCCCTTCCAAAGTCGAGTCCCCCACGAGCACATGCCTGTTATGTTGTGTGCATGTGCATGTTTGGGGGAGCCGGGGCCCGGCACACCATCCTGCACCTGCATTCCTGCCGGGCCAGTGCACCTGTGCTCTGCCCAGAGCATCGGCACGTCAGGTCTTATTTTGTGTTTTGGCTAACGCCCCGGGGTAGGGGTAAGGGCTGCGGACACCACGTCGGGGCAGGATTTGGAAATATGGGCTCATGTTCAGGGCAACTGTGTGAGGGACTAAGTAGGTCAGGTTTTAGGTGACCCTCCACAGAATGACCACCGTGTAGCCAGCCCCTGGGCCCAGAAGCAGACCAGGGCCAGCCCCTGAGATCTGCCCACTTGCTGCCCACCAGGTGACCCCTTCTGTCCTGATTTCTCACTCCAGGTAGCAGCTGTGGTTATTTTCAAACTAAAAATGCAAACATCATCAGGGGGTGTCCCCTCATGAGCTGGCTTGTCTGTTCCATACGGTATTTGTGAGATTTATTCAAGTTGTGTGAACTTACCCATTCTTTTTAAAGATTTATTTACTTATTCATTGAGAACTGGGGTACAGGCCAGAGATGCAGGAGGTGGCGAGAGGATTCACCAGAGACAGAGTGGGGAGCAGAACAGGCAGATCGACGAAGTACACTGCTGAGGGGAGCAGCGGGCGGGTCAGGAGAGGTCTGCCACGCCATGTGGTCACCTCCGGGGCAGGCGGGCATCGAACTCATGCGGAAGTGGCTTCAGCTTCTCAGTGCTGTGCTTTAACCCGCTGTGCCACCAGGGACGGTCGCACTTAGCCATTTTTTCTTGAGACTTGTAACGTCCCAAAGCTTTATATAAACATGTGGATGATAAGAAACAAATATGTTGATAGGCATGCCTGTGTGTGTGTGTGTTTGTATGACACTCAGGAGCCTGTTACACATGCCTGCACACACATAGTCTGTGGAGCGACATTACCATCAGACTTTCCTCCAGCATCATAGATCCTTTTTGCTTCTGGTGGCTTTTCATCCCTCGCATTTGGGGGCTGTTACAAAGAGAAACAGCATCTTTTGATCTTCCGAGCAACCCACTGAGGCTGTTCAGCTATAGTCACGACTGGACTAGAGGCCTAGGCCGGCCCAGCAGTTTGTCCCCAGCATGCACTCAGGGGTGAGAAGTCCCGACCCACTGGCTGCAGCTGCACCCAGCTCATGCTCACGTGCTGTCTTCCTGCAGGCCAAGGAGGTGGGCGCCCCCCGGCAGTCCCATGCTGACCACTGCCCTCCACCGCCGCGGTCGCTGCCTCCTGGCGCTTGCCAGGCTGCGCGCTGCCAGGCCGACTCGGAGTGCTCACAGCACCGGCACTGCTGCTACAATGGCTGTGCCTACGCCTGCCTGGAGGCTGTGCCACCCCCGCCAGGTAGGTGCCCCCGGGCCTGGGGAGCTGGGGCGGGCAGCGGGCACCACAGGTGAAGCGTCCTGCTCTGCCCATAGGTGACTGACATGAAGAAACAGAGCTGAGCTAAAACTGAGGGTGCTTCGGGTGGGGACCCCCGGGCAGGCACCCCTGGGGCAGGCCACATGTAAGATGGGCACTAGCTGCTCACGGAGCGAGGTCGAGGGATGTGCCTGTGCTGAGGGCTGCTGCTGACATCACTGGCCTCCACGCCCGGACTGTGACTCCTCCTGTGTCGATGGGGGCTTCTCACAGAAAATCCAGATTTATGACGTTAGTTAAAAATGTACCACCACGCTCCTGGGCCAACACTCACGCAGTGTCAGGTGCTCCCATGCCCTCAGACCCCTTCAGTTCCCCCACGCACCCACCCAGCTGACTCCCTTGGCTCATGATGCCTGGCCCTGGAGCACCTGCTCTCAGTGACCCAGCGACCTGACAGCGGGGTGGGGCCAGGCAGACTCCTGGTAAACCCACTGGCTGCCTCAAATCCCTTCACCAGTGAAACCCACCGCAGTGAGAACAAGTATCTTCTGGACGCCCCCAGAGGAGCTCCATTCTGGAGGGACGGGAGGGAAGGGTGTCGGGGGCCGGCCCCGATCACGGGCTGTCAAGGGCAGGGCCTTCAGGTGGGAGCGGCGTAGGTGAGCGGAGATTCCTAGAAAGGGGAAGGGGAGCAGGTGTGAGGAAGACACGGCAGTCGGAGTTGAGTGCGAGTCTTCCTGCCTATTTTTTAGCAGGTCTTTATTTATACTGTTTAGCAAGTAGTTAGTTACAATAATGCATCAGGTAAGTTAATAAGAAATCAGCATAAAAGTTCCAAAGGAAGAGGGGAACAGTGCATCCTCTTCCTGACACTTTATGGCACACTAGTCTATACATCTTTGTGATAATTTTCATGTATACGGATGTTTATGACTCCAAAGGATAAGGGGTCTGGGAAATTTAGGGATTTAGGGGTCCTAGGGAAGGCATAAATTGTGTTAGCAGAGTCATCAGGGATAGTCGAAAGAAAAGTTAATGGCTAACTTAAGGCTAGCAGAGAGTAGCTAGTGTTTGTTTTAGGAAAAGGTTAATTAAGACTAGCAGGGAGTAGTTAGTGATTGTTTAAGAAAAGGGTAAATTAAGAGGAAGTCACATAGTTATACATTAAGCAAAACCTATGTCAATAATGTTAGGAAATTGTCTATGGGTCTTTATGCCCTGGGAGTTTTATCAGAGGTTTGCTTTTTGTCTCAAAAAGACCAAGGAAGGGCCCCATGAGTCTTGATGCTCAGGGGGGGTCTTATCTCTCCTGGAGCTTGCCTTTTGTCTCCAGACACAGAGGAATTTCCTGCCCTGGGGTGGCTCATACTTTGCCGGGCCAGGTAGCCAATTTGAAGTTAAGACAATCCATTTGCAAACTGTTGCTCAAAATATTTTTGATATTATGATTATAGAAAAAAGGGAGGTCATAACACAAGTTAGCAATGGAAATTCTGATTTTTCAGAGCATTTCCTTTCCATCCAGAATTTGTCGGTCGACAGAAGTTGCATAGCTTATGTCAGAAGGGGACAGTGGGGGATGCTGAGGTGGGTAGGCGCCTGCCTGCCGTGGGGTGGGGCAGGTGGCTGCAGGGGCCGGGGAGGCTGCAGGGGCCGCGGCCTTCATGACCAGAGGTGCTCTGACAAGGCAGCCCCAGTCCTCCACCCAGATTGAGGCAGGAATGACCACGCTTTCCTTTCTTTGGTCATGCGATGACAAGGGACTCTGCATCCTTAAATAATGCTCAAAATGACTAACTGTGCTGTGATCAGCCTCGGCGGCTGGGGAGGCTCTCACCAGCCCCTTTATAAGAAAGGCAAAACGCGCCCCCTCCTGGTGAAAAGGCACATAAAGACACTCCCCTCTGGGTGGGCACTTCAAAACAGGCTGCCCTTCCTTTGGACTTCGTCTGGGCCTAGGAATTCCAGCCTCAGCTATGGAGGGCAGGGCTTACACACTGATCAAACACACACGCACATACAGTTAGATATACCTAACCGTGTGCTTTTGAGCAGTGTGTACACTGTGCAACTGTCCAGGGGATTCCTAATAGCCTTGCCATACATCATCACACAGCTCCATGGGTGGTGAGTCTGTGATGTGTCCTGTTTTAGAGCTGAAGACACTGGCACAGAGACGATAAGTCGCTTGCTCATGGTCACACTTCAGGAGTTTCAATTCAGTCTCCCGACTGGAGAAGTGTCTATTGCCTATGGCAGGGGCGTGGGGGCACTGGGGCTATTTGTGGGATCCCCTGCTGCACAGAGCATTCTTCCTCCAGACACACACAAACTCGCTTCCTCACCCCCAGATCTCTGGGGTGAGCAGGTCACTTGAGCTATACAAGGCTCTGTCCTGAGTGCCGCTCCACTTCTTCGCAAGCTTCCTTTGAATCTCTCCACAGAGAACCTGAGGCAAGGACTTGGGTGCAGGGAGTTTTTTTGTTTGTTTGTTTTTTCAGCAGGGCATGTCAGGAAATTCAAGTGAGGGAGCAGACAAGGGAGAGCCTGGGTTTCCAAGCCTCTAGGGGCCTGCAAGTTGATGCAAGATGATGGTGGGACCTGGAGCAAGTTTCAGTGCTACAAAAAAATGTAGTTAAATATACATGTTTTCTCCTGCTGAGAAGGATGGAAATAATCAATATTAGTACAGCTCCTCTTTGATAAAAAACAGCTTGAGCAGCATTTTCTCACACACAGTTCAAGGTGATGGGGAGAGAAGGGAAGACCCAGAAGAATGGCAACAGTGGCTGCGAACCCTGTCATGTGAACCCTTGAGCTGGGGAGCTGCTAGCCACTGCCTTGCTCTGTTGTTCCCCTCGCTGCCTGAGCCACCAGCTCGTCATGGCCTCGTGCCCTGTGAAAGCCAGACCAGCCAGCATTTTCATTAGCGCCCACCTGTGCTCTCTGCACATCCCCCCTCTTTTAAGATTTGTTTATTTATGGTTACAGAACTGGGGTACAGGCCACAGGTGTGGTGGGTGAGAGGATTCACCCAGAGACAGAGTAGGGAGCAGAACAGTCAGAATGATAAAATACACTGCTGAGGGGAGCAGTGGGCAGGTCAGAAGAGGTCTGCCACGCCATGTGGGCCAGCTGCCTTGAGCTGCAGTGGCTTCGGTCTGGGTGGCTTCATAATGTAGTGTGTTAACCCGTTGCACCACCAGGGAGTCCCCACCCTCTGTTTTGTCATGTTGTGGAATCAAACTAAAGCACCCAGACCACTTTCATTTGATCTCCAAAGTGCTTACAATGAAAACACTGATTGCCAACATTGCAAAAGTAGATTTTTTATTAAAGCACTCAGAGGCTGTGGGACCAGTAGGTGTGTTTGGCCAGGGCTGACCACCAGGTGGCACATGCAGGCAGGAATGCTCTCCTACCTGGCCAGCTTTTCTGAGCTTTGCTATCTAAGAGGCATTTGGACTTTCGGCCTCTGTTTTCGTTTGAAGACCCTCCTGCCCATTGCTTAGATAATGCTTCCTGTTGAAGGTGTATGGTTAGCAAACAGATTACACATGCACCAAAAAGACCCACAAACCCAGGGGCCCAACCTCTTAGGCATGTGGTCACTAGGCCGAGGAGACAGGTGGTCAGTAGCACCAGTCATCAGGGACCCAGTTTTACCCTATTTCATTGCTCTGCCTGGTCCATGTGGCTCCCACCTGCAAGAGGATTGAGGGGCAAAAGCAAACAGGCATGAATGCCAGGGCTGGACTGGAAGCTGCAGTCTCACCCCTGCTTTTATCCCATTGGCCAGAATGAGGTCACGAGGTCACACCTTGCTGCAAGGGAGGCTGGGAAATGTCGTCTCCAGCTTAGCCACCCAGCACCCAGCTGTAACTCAGAGGTTCTATTACCAGAAGGAAGGGACACATGTCTGCTGGAGAACCATAGCCATTGCTTTTGCAGGGACTTCTGTGTTTGTTGTGAAATACAGGCTTTCCCACCCCTGGGGATAGCCTGAGAGGGCTTGATTTAACTCTGGATGGTTTAGTTTTAGACTGGCTGGTGCAGCCGAAACCTCGATGGCTGGGTGGCAACGGCTGGCTCCTGGATGGCCCCGAGGAGGCACTTCAAGGTACTCCCCAAACCTGTTCTGAGCCAGGATCCCCCTTCTCTGCACTTCACAGATGACTGATACCCAGGCCCATCTCTGCCCTAGCCTCTTAGGAGGCTGTCTGTCAAATTCTCAGCCCTCTGGCTCCTCCCAGCCTTAACACAGAAGAGGAGAAACAGGCCCTCCGCATTCCCAAAACAGAACAGACCTGTTGTCCCGGGAATGGGTCTCCTTCCTGGGTGGAGACATGAAAGGGCGGGTGCTTGAGGCTGGTTCGCATCTCTAAAATCTCAATAAGGGCTTCACTGCACCTTAATGCTGAGGCCTCCTGGATTGAGCAGTTTCTGGGAGGAATGACAGGTCCAAGGGCCCGGACAATTGCTGGGGTGTGAGTGTGTACACTGGGTGTGTGCAGCGGTGCTTGTGACTCTCCAGCCTCTGTGATCCTGCTCTGGCTGTTGGGGTGTGCAGCAGGGATGGGGTGTGCCACTGTGTGGGTGTCGCTGTAGCTGTGTGTTGGGATTTCTGTGCATCTGTGTGCATGCACGTGAGTGTGTGTGTGTTAGCACCTGTGGGCTGGTGAAATGTGTGTCAGGATTTGTGTATGGCACAAATGGCCATATGTCTGTGTGCACAGGATCCGTGTGTGGGTGAATGTGTCTGTGTGACAGGCACAGGGGGCTGGGTGTGAGTCTGTGTTTCAGGGTGTGTGGGTGACCGTATTGTGCATGCCTGTGTGCGTGAGGGGTATTGGGACCACGTGACTTTGGACTGTGCATACCCATGTGTGTGGACAGCATTCCACTATGAGTGAGACCCAAGGAACTTGGGGTGCAGACGAGATGCAGCCCCTTTGGGTAGGTGTGTTTCCTGAGGACAGCATGGGGGTGCAGCAGGAGCTGTGTCTGAGGCCCTGGCTGTATTCCTCCCCCAGCAGAGGCATGCAGCACCACGGAGGATGGGGCGGAGCCACTCCTCTGCCCCACAGGCTACGAGTGTCACATCCTGAGCCCTGGTGACGTGGCCAAGGGCATCCCCAACCACGGACAGTGTGTCCGGCAGCGCCAGCAGGCAGGTAAGTGTGGGCTTCCGGCCTTGCCCTTGGCTCTCCCCTGGCCCCCACCCTTGCAGAAAGCCAGTCCCTGAGGCTGGCCGAGAGCCCCCAGGCCCCCCTGCCCTGCATCTCCTGCTCCATCTTGCTCTTCCGCCTCCCACTGGGGGGGCATCCTTGGGGTCAGTTGCTTCCAACCTGAGTCACTTTGGGGGGCTTCTGAGGGTTCATTTCAATCCTACATGTAAAGCTCTCAGAGCAGAGCCAAGCAACCAGGACATTTCATACCCATCTGTATGTCTGTTTAAAATGGTAAAGAATCTGACTTGCCTGAGAATCCTCAACTTTCCAGGACCATCACGAACACATTGTGGAATGACATTTGTCCAACAGCAGTTGGAAAATGCTGACAGCCGTCTGTGAAGACACTGGTTCTCCAGCTTTTCGGGCTCAGGACCACTTTACACTCAAAACATGTTGAGGACACCATAGCGCTCTCCCCTGGGGGCTGTGGCTCCTGTGTTTACCATGGTAGAGACTAAAGCAGCGGCATTAAAAATATTCATAGAGGCCCTCCCTGGTGGCACAGCGGGTTAAAGCACAGCACTGAGAATCTAAAGCCACTTCCGCATGAGTTCGATTCCCGCCTGCCCCGGAGGTGACCACATGGCGCGGCAGACCTCTCCTGACCCGCCCTCTGCTCCCCTCAGCAGTGTACTTCGTCGATCTGCCTGTTCTGCTCCCCACTCTGTCTCTGGTGAAGCCTCTCACCATCCTTGAGCCTCTGGCCTGTACCCCAGTTCTGTATGAATAAATAAATAAATCTTTAAAAAAAATATGCATAGAAAACAGCAAGGATGAACGTGTGTAGTGAGCGGGAAACATTTTCCTGCAAAGTAGCTCCATTTCCTGACACACACGCAAAAGCAAGAAGAGTGCTGTTGTTTCGCATTTTTTGAAATTCTGACATGAGAGCCAAGAGAACTGGAGTCTTACATCTGCTTCTGCATTTGATCAACCGCAGCGTCACACGTCATGTAGCCGCTGGAAAATTCCACGGCACACTCGTGAGGCTGAGAGGAAAAAATGAAATGACTCCTCGGTATTATTAATTTCTCTCCTTTGTTTTCCAGATGGGCAGTTCCTACGGCACAAATTTTTCAAAGAGAACCCCGGTAAGAAGCCTTCCTTTGCAGAGGGCACTAGAAGGGCAACGAGACCGAAAACCCCATGGAATGGCAGGAGAGCGGCAGCGTGACGCTGCCGTGCAGGGCAGTGACACCGTCCTTCCAGGAGCTTCCACGCTGTGCCATGTCGGGACAGGTGGAGGGGTGTGAGATGCTGCTGCAGTGAAAGCCTCTCCTCCAGCCTGCGCGGTCCTCCATCCTCCAGGGGCATCTGACATGGCCGGAGTTGCCACTGGGAGGGTCCCAGCAGGGGCAAGGCCTGGCACCAGACCCAGCTCGGGGTCCAGAGGGGGCGTTAAGATAGGGATGAGGGCAGCAGCTCAGGGGTGTCTCATGGGAGACAAAATGGGAACTAGAGTGAGGCAGAAGCCCTGCTGTCTGATGGTGGCCAGGCAGATGAGCCAAGGAGGGACTCAGGGAAATATGAATTAATGCTAAACGTTAGCACCTGGAACTGACCCCTTAAGCACTTCCTACTTCCATTCGATCTGCCTCACGCCCTTGTTGCCGCCGGACCTCCACTCAGTCAGCAGCTGACCCATCTGTCCACCTAATACCCTGTGAATTCATTCGTTCACGCTCACCCTTCCAGCTGCCCTTCCACCCATCCTGTGACTTATTCAATCACATTCATTCACCGGTCCATCCAGGTCCCCTCACCCATTCTTCATGTTATCTCGTAATAACAGCTGGTATTGCTGAAGCATACGTCTTCACTCTGTGCTGGGGCGGGCCAGCCCCTCCCCTCCTGAGCTAACATCAAGCCGATAGTCCCAACACCAATAAAGCAGAAGCAGCTATTTAGTGACACTAGTGAGGGCCGCTTGAGGTCACCTCCAGGCCACCTCGATTGGCATGTCAGGAAGCCTTCCCTAGGGAGGGCCATCTAAAGCCCACTCTGGAGAACACGGGGCGGGGAGGGGTCCAGACACAGCAAGCTGCAGCCCCTGAGGCAGGAGGCACCTGCCGAGCTGGGGGAGTGTGGGCAGGTTGCGAGGTACAGCGTGCAGTGGGCATGGGGTGACTGCTCTGGGGAGGGGGTGAGGAGGCCAGAGTCCAGGTCTGCACTGGGGAGCCTAGAGCGGTTGTCGGCACACCTGCCTGACAGAGCCCATCTTTCTTGCAGAGGGTGACTCCAAGAACGTGGCAGGACACGGAAAAGGGCCGCAGCGGTGGCCTCGGTAAAGCGAGGACCACCAGGTCAGCTGGGGGCGTGATGTGCGCACCTGGGGGTAGGTTTGGGGCTCTCATCAGTGGGAGAGGAGGAGCAGGGCGTTTGGGCCACCTCGTTCCTCAGAGACGGTGTGAGCACAAGGGAAAAGTTTCTAGACCCCTCTGTCCACACTGAAACACCGGACAGGTTGTGGATATCCCTTCCATCTCTGGGCCGCCTCAGAGCCCTCGAACGCAGGCGCACACGTGCTCCACGCCCCACAGAGTCTGTCCCTTCCACTGGCACAGCCCGTGAGCGCCAAGTCTCTGACAGGCAGGTGCCAGGCACTCGTTCCGTGGCGTCTCCCGCCAGCTGGGGTGAGCAGGGGTAGAGCCGGGGTGAAACGGTGAGTAAGAATCCCCGCTTGACCCTCCCATGCCCCCGGCCGCTACCCCTGGGGTGGACATCTGAGTTGGAGACTCAGCAGGTCAACAAGCGAACCACACAAAGTGACCAACTGAGGCAGCTGTTGTGAAGGAACAGGACAGGTGGGCCGTGGAAAGCAGGTGGGCAGAGAGCTGCTACAGGTGGGATCCGGCGAGGCAGCTGCAGGAGGTGACGTCGGAACTAGGGCCCACGTGAGATGGGCTTGTCTCGGGGAGACCAGCAGGCGCAGCCAGAAGGGCAGGAAAGATCTTGACTTCTAGGAGCCACAGACGCAGCGGGGAGGCCGCACAAGGTAACCAGAAGGCCCATGCCTTGTGGCAGACAGAGGCTGTCCCTCAGGTGAGGGGCAGGGAGACGCCAAGGGCCACGGGCAGGAGCCACCAAGGACTCTGATTCTCAACCGCGCAAACCTGGGTGCGCATGCGCGCTTGCCCTGTGCCACGGACGTCTCGGCGCGCGTAACAGAAGCCCGCGAAAGCAGGTGGCTGCCACCGACAGGCACAGCTCAGGTTTCAGACGCCGGTTATTCAGGTGGCGTCCTCCAGGAGCCGGAGTGCCCTGGGGCTCGACGCCAGCGTGTCTATTACCTGCTGATGACAGCGCAGTCCTGGGCAAGGGTCAGACCCCGAGGACCCACCCAGAAGCTGCCCGGGGATGCTCTGGCCCAGAGAGCAGAAGGCGAGCGGTCGCGAGCGCAGTGGAGGGTGGACCCTCAGCCCAGTCAGGCCCGGCCTAGAGTGCTGCTCTGCCTCTGCCACGGGGCCTCAGCAAACCGCGTTGCCTCTCACGCCTCAGTTTTCTCATCTATGAAATGGACGTGGTGAAGGGTACATAGGAGCATATGCCGGTGAAGACTTGAAGTCAGTTAGGAATTTACCCTGCTGTTTCCAGTAGAGGAGGAGGGTTGGGGGGACGGCTCTGTGACCCCATGTTCTGCCTCACAGCAGCTGGGCTCACATTCATTCCTTTGCTTCCTTTCCAGCTACTCTGAAAGAACACCCCTTCTTTTTCTGCTCAGCCTTGGAAACAGTTGGGTAGAGATGATTTGACCCTCACATGCCCAGCTCAGCAGAGCAGGACCTCAGAGGTACTTAGAGACAGGACACCTGGGTCTGAACCCCAGCATTGCCCTCCCCCAACAGGGGCCTTTGTGGGAGCCACTAACGGGCACCGGGTCCCTGTTCTGACGTGCCGGGAGCGAGGCCTTCCTGAGCCCCAGAAGTCCACTTCCAACTCTCCCCTGGAAGAGGGTGCCGCCTTCACCAGCTGAGGAAACTCCTTTCTGCGACAGAGTTCAGTGTCTTGGTTATCCACAGCTTTCTCTAGACCCGACTGTGGGAGACAGGTGTTTGCCCCGAATGTCTTCAAAATAAACTCACCGCTCACAGAATGGAAATGAAACCCACTCACGCCTGCATCACCATTTTAACCCGTGGACGGTTCTCTGATTCCTGTTTCTTGCTTGGCCTCACCATGTATGACCCTCACAAGCCCTGATAAAGAGAATATGGACACCCTCCTTTGCAGTTGTGGAAATTCAGCCTCAGGGAGGTTTTAAGAAAGCTACGGGGAACCACACAGCATGAAAATGGTGGAACCGGGCTTGGGACCAGGGCTGCTGATGCCCAAGTCTGGGGGTTCAGCGTCTACTCTGTCTTAGGCCCAGCTGGTCATCCTCAGCAAGTTACCAAACACCCCCGAGGCTTGGGGTACACACTTCTAAAGTGTTGGTGAGAACACAAGTTTGTTATGAACTTAAGACCATCCAGGTGAGAATAAATTAGGGAATAGATGCAAATCCCAGAGCAGGGTGGGGTAGTGGAAGCCCAGAGAAGGGTGAGAACTGCCTTGGCCCTTGGGGAGCCACAGCCCACTGGAGAATCAGACAAGCAAGAGACTCCCCCTGGATGGAGGATGGGGTGGGGGGCATTGAGGGGGGGCTTCATGGAGGCAGTGATAAGAGTCCACTGTGCTTACTGTCTGAATGGTCTGGGAAATACGTGGCTGGTGAGGGGGTACCACCTCTGTGTGGTTTTCACCCAGGGGCCTCATTGATGGTGTTTTGGGCCAGGCCATTCTTAGCGTGTGTGTTTGGGCCAGGGGGCATCCTGTGTACGTTAGGATGTTGAGCAGCACCCACTAGGTGCCATGAGCACCTGCTCCCCAGTCTCCAGACCTCACTATAGGACCCCTGGACCCACAGCTGCGACCCCCTCCTTACCCCCCCACCTCCCCACCCCCACCCCCGTTGAGATCCTCTGGCTGGAGCCTACATAATGAGCCTCTAACTTGTGTGACTTCATCCCTCAGTACATTCCCGTGGGGCATTTTCCCTTAGGCTCCTGGTAATCAATTAACTTTCCCACTCGCTCTCACTGTTCACTCACAGATTCATGCCTCCATCCTGCCAAGAGAGGTTTGCCAGGTCTACTTAGATTCTTGGCCTCTCTAGGGGTGTTCTCCTCACCTTCCACGTTGCTGAGGTGGGGCACGCCTTGGCCCCCGAGTGGGACCGAGCACACACAGGAGGCATTGACTGCGCAGGTGGAAACTTCAGGCCCCGCAGAGGAGCCAGGTTCGGGGAGAGGCTAACGTCACTGTGCTCCGGGGACTCAGGGCGCCCTGCCCGTGGAAAGCTGGGGAGACTGAAGACTCCAAGGGGGAAGGGCCTGGGCGGAGTCGATCTATCTATGTCCTCAACCCACCTAATTCCTCTGTTTTCCTTCTGATGTGGCTCCACCACGACCCCCAGTCAAAGCCTGTGTCAGCTGAGTCTAGGTAGGTTTTTAGTAAGTTGGAAGTAGAAATGAAAGCATCACATCAGCCTGGCTTTCTTTGCAACTACACATACAGTGTGGCTGTCATGTGTCAGCCTGTGTGGCTGTGTGGCCGGGAATGCCAGGGCCATCACCCAACAATGCACCATCCCTGACTGAAGGGGTCACCCTGAGGGCTGGGGATGGGGGTGGGGGCCAGGTACAGCCCTGTCTGAGGTGGCTGTATGTCTCAGCTTTGACCCCAGAAAGGCATCTCGCTGGGAGCCAGTCCAGCCCTTCCCTGTCCCTGATGGGCTTGGAAAGCAGGTGATGGTGTGTCTCACCTGAGCTAGGTCTGAGCAGAGGTTCTGCTGGCGAGGGCAGGAGAGAGCACTAGGCACCCTCAGAGCTCTGCACCCCTGAACTGAGACCTTCTCTGAGTCTCGGTGTCTGCTGCCGTGGAACAGGAGTAATTCCTGTCGTGCGTTCCACCAGACAGCGGGGTGCTTGGAGGAGCCTGTCCAGGTCTCCCCAGAAATAAGAGGCAGATGCACACCCTGGGGGTGAAGGGGCCAAAGGTCTGGAAAATACTTGGCCATGGCCACCTGCCCTTTGCATATCAGTATAGGCTCTCTGGCTCTGGGAAGACACAGTTCAGCCCACTCTGGGGGGAGAAGTGAGCCACACTAGGCTGGGGATGGGACTTGAGAGGCACCAGGTGGAGGGAGCCTGTGGGCAGTGAGGGCCAGAAGTCACGGAACTGCAGGCTGCCACCTGGCTGGACAAATGGGTGCCGGAGCTGGGGAAGAACAAAAGTGGGGAGGCGTGGGTAGGAATTTAAACAGGTGCCAGCCGCTCACCTCTTTGAACCTGCCCTTCAGTGGGAAGCCGCTGAAGGCCAGCCCGGGGCTTTTAATCTCATTTGGTGCCCTGTGCCCCTGAGCAGAGTTGGGATCCCCAGTATACGCGCCACCCAGGACTCCCATGAGTGGGACCCTTGCAAGGGGCGAGCCCCTGCCCGAGAGGCACGGCCCTGCCAGGCTGGGTCAGGGCAGAGTGAGCCAGGGTCATTGTGACTTTGCATTGTCTTTACAAAGCCATTACTTTACAAAGCCATTGTGACTTTACGAGGTAAGTGCTACGTGTCTAACACCTGCTGTCTCCTCAGTACCCGGCTTGGAAAGATGCCATTACTATCGACGTGGATAGCAGAGAGCACCCAGGCTCTGGGGGTGAGGGGAGGAGAGTTACCTCAAGGCTGTGCAGCTACTAGCTGGAGCAGTCAGGCCTTTATTCCTCCACGAAATCGACATGGTTCACTCTGAACACTTTCAAACTGCGTAAAATGGTCCAACACAGCTAATGGTCGCTATTCTCATCTTTAGGCAGGAGGGGGAGGTGGTTGTTTTTCACTTTATTTCAGAGTAGATTCCAGACATCAGATGCATTATTTGTGAGGACTTCAGAGGCTTCTTGGGCTCCTGAGGGTTGATAGATTTTTAAGGTACCCGTAAGGTTGTGCTCTCAGGCACAGGAAATTCACGTCAGAACCACCACACCTTGCACTGGGGAGTGAGCAGACAGACCCAGCCCAGTCCTGTTTGAACATCCATTGCTCACAAGGGCAATGGTTCCTAAAGTGACCAGCAGCATCAGCAACACCAGGGAACTCCCTAGAAATAAATGCAGGTTCCCAGACCCCACCCCAGACCTGCTGAGCCAGAAGCTCGGGTTGGGCCGAGTGGTCTTTGAAAGCCCCCGTGCTTCCTGGCAGGACCAGGCTGCCCCGGAGAAGGCTGTGGGACTGGGGCGGTGCCTCTGAAGTCCTCACAAGAAACGCAGATGGCATGTGGGTGGGTTTGGGGTCGGTGCTGGTTCTGGTTCTTCCTGAACCAGGGCTACTTAAAGACATCTTTGTTTCTTCCCTTAAGAAAACACAGCATGTTTTGTGAACATTCTGTACAGGGACAAGGTAGGTGGCCCCGTTGACGTGGGGATGAACTTGAAGCTAGTCACCAGGGGCTCATTGTCTGAGCAAGGTCTGGATAAACCTCTCTGAAGGGAGTGGGTGATTTGGGGGTGCCCTTGCAGTTCCTGGCATTAAATGGGTTAGAGATGCTCTGGCTCAGGGAATCCCTGTGAGGTAATAAGGCTACAGGGAACAGCAAGAGATGGTGAGAGAGGAGCCCCGGTTGCCCCGGGCGACAGGCTCCCCAAAGTCCCAGATGGAGAGCTGGAGGGTCCCCTGAGCTGCAGCAGCTGGGAGGCCTGTGGGAGCCTCCGGAAGGTTCTTGTCACCCTAGGGCCCAGCAAGGGACAGGAGGCTGGAGTTGTGGGGGGACAGTCAGGGAGTTGTGGGGAGCCTGGATCGCTGGCGGGGCGCAGCAGGGTGCTGAGCGAACACCATGAGGTTGTCCCGGCCTGCTTGTCCCCAAGACTCAGGAACACAAGCTGCATAGTGTTCATTTAAATAGAGCTCGTTCTCAGGAACCTTGTTTCTTCCCTCCCTCTACTGAGAGAAGATATGACTGCCAGTCAAACAGCAGCACCCCCGCCAACCCCGAAGGGACAGTGCGCGTAAGGGTTTCGTAGAGTTCAAGGTATGTGCTCCGGGGGAGTTTCATTTAAAAAAATGCTTTATGCTTGCTGGCCCCACCTGCTGAAAAGGTATAGAAAGAGCATGTGCCTCTGTAACCTAACACAAGTCTGTGATCGTGAAATACCACTTCCTGTTTAAAAAAAAAAATTGCAATGTGGGGTTTCTTGGACTAATGGCGGGCTCCAGGGCTTCCAGACCACGCTGGGCTATTTCATTCTTCCAGGTAGCCAAGGGCCGTCAAAGGGAGGCCCTGGCATTATGCCAGCAGAACGCCCCTGGCCAAGGGTGTGGCAGTCGGGAGCTGTGAAAGGGCGATGTCCATAGGGTTGAAGCCGTTCACAGAAGTCTTTTGTAAAATGAGTGGATCGGGGCTCACCATCAGAGGATGAGGGGCTGGGTCGTCATGCGAACTGCTCTGAGGAAGGGGTCTGGCAGTGAGTGCCCTGCTGTGCCCCTGCGTTGGTAAGCAGCCTTTATGAATGTATTCCGACTGGCCGGTGTAAAGTGCAATAGCCCTCGCCCCCATGAGCTGAAGTCTGGACACTGGAGCCAACAAGAACTCACATCACTAACAGAGAAACCAGATTTCAGAGCCCGCTGTGCAGAGAGTACAGGAGCAGCGGTGCTGCCAGTTTGCAGGGGGTTCTGGGGACAGAGAACTCTGCAGGGGGCATCAGGAGTTTGCCACCCACAGTCATGGTATGTGGGCGTACCAGGGCAACACACCCAGCTTCTTGACAAAATTAAGGGGGAAGGGAGGGTTGGAGGAGCATTGAGCAGAAGCATAGCCCCCAAACACCTGTATCCCAGCCCCCAGAACCTGTGACTAGGTGACCTCACGTGGCCCCACAATCTTTGCATCTGTGATTGGGTTGAGCCCTTGTGTGGGGAAGAGGCGCCTGGAGGACCCAGGTGGGTGTAACGGACTCCCAGGCATCCTCATAGAAAGGAGGCTGGTGGGTCAGTCTAGGCTCACCCTCACTCCCGTAGGGAAGCTGGAGGAGGGACTCCTGAGGTTGAGAACCCATGCGGGTCACTTCCAGGGGCTGGGAGACACCCGGGGGTGTACTTTGCCCTTGAGCCCCTGCGAGGCTGATTCCCACACCTGCCTCCAGAGCTGGAGAGAGTCTGGGTTGTTACAAGCCCATAAGTTTGCGATCCTCTGTTCCAGCAACTACGGGGAATGAAGGCAGGTGGAACCTCGTAGGTTAAAGAAATGTAAAGAATGTTCACAGTAAAAACACAGGCAAGACCAGGCGAGAGCATCTAGGAGCCTGAGGAGGAGTGTGGGAGCCAAGTCAGGCGGGCATGGGGGTCGGGGGTGGTCAGAACCGCTCTTTTGTCCCAGCTGGGCTTCAGAGGGGTCACGGATACCTCAGATAAGCTGTTCCTTTGTCGCAGGTGGCTTCCTGAGACCCATCTTGCACTTAAGGGGAAAGGCAGGGACGACGGAGGGATGATGAGTGGTGCAGCAGGTGCGACCGCAGGTGGAGAGGAGGGACCATGTTCCATGGTCTGCTGAGGTTTCTTTCAAGAGGTGGGCACACAGGCCGGTCTGCAGAGCTCTTGGCTGATATTATGCACCAGCCCAGGGCAGAGTGGACTGGTCAGCCCATGGAGTGCTGGTGGGCATGGAAGGATTTGTCCTGCCTACAGCCGAAACCCAGGGCAGCAGTTACCTGGGTGACTGCCCGTGGGTCCCCAGCATCCCCTCTCCTGCGAAAAGTAGGACACTTTGACAGGACAGATAGGAAAAGGACATCTCCCGTGGGGGTGTTGGAATGTTGCGAAGAGGAGGCGGCCTGGTCCCTGGCAAGGCTGTTCCCCGGGCAGGACCATGGCAGTATGTCCTGCTTTCCTGGCTGCCCACACCTGCATTCCCAGGCTTGTGACCCGACAAATCTGGGCCCTTCTGAGCCCCCTTCCTGGAGTCCGCCTCTGCTGTTCACAGTTGGGTGATTTCTGACAGTTCAGCCAAATAAGACTTAGTGGGAACCAAACCAAACAAAAAGTCAGTGTGAAGGAGTGGACTGTTTAGAGAGACATGAGCTTGTTTGCTTTTTAGTTTTTGAAGTTCTTTTTTTTTAAAAAGATTTATTTATTCATGCATACAGAACTGGGGTACAGGCCAGAGGTGCAGGGGCAGTGAGAGGATTCACCAGAGACAGAATGGGGAGCAGGACAGGCCAACTGATGAAGGACACTGCTGAGGGGAGCAGAGGGCGGGTCAGGAGAGGTCTGCTGCACCAAGCGGGTCACCTCCGGGGCCAGGGACCAAACTTGCACTGAAGCGGCTGTGGCTAGCTTGCAGTGCTGCGTCCTAACCTGTTGCATCACCAGGGAGGGCCCACTTTTTGAAGTTCCATCTCATGATGCTGAATGAATAGAATAGTGGATTTTCATTAAAACAACCTAGGAAGCATTTAAAACACCAGCAAAATATATACTAGTGTAGTGACTTGGGAGGCTGGGCTTTCCCCAGGGGGCAGTGGTTAGCCACTCCGCTCAGCGCAGCCAGCAGGCCTCAGGCTGGGCATTGCTGCCCCCCTTTCTCTCTTCGGCGGCTCCTGCTGAGCATCATTACTTTTCTGTTGTAACCTTGCAAGACATAAGCTTGCAAGTGGGGTGATGCGCGACCGACTCTCAGATGTCTGTGGTCAGTGACCGAAGGACTGGCCCAGAATGGGTTTGTTTTCCTGGGTCTGTGCCACCACCCTTCCGGGCCACCCTGACGTTCCCACTGCCACGGCTGGGATCACACTGTGGCTCCCACCGGCCACTCGGTGCCAAGGCCCCGCCACCAAGCAGGCTCCGTGGCGGACCTGACCTGCTGCTGTGTGTGGCTGTGGACACCTCAGGTGTGGCTGCACTCCCTGGGCCTGCCCAGTCTCCCTGGAAGCCCTGAGTTCTACAGACCTGCTCAGGACCAGGTGATTCTTACTGGTCTTTCATGGCCACCTGCAAGGTGCTTTCAGACACATGAGAGGCCGAGAGTGCAAGCCGAGAGCCATGGCCCAGGCACTGGCCGAGACAGCAGAGGCCTGGCTCTGGCCCTCCGGGAGGGTGTCCCGTGGAGGCTGTGGTACAGTCTCTCTCCCTCCCGGCCACTCCACCTCCACCCCGCAGAGGGCATTTCCTCCCAGGAGGCCAAGTGCTGGCTGCTGGGGTCACATGGCCAGCTCTCAGGTGTACCCACTGGAGCCCAGGTTGCGCAACTGCAGACTCCAGCCCCCTCCCCCCAAGGATGCCTGTATGCTGCAGGCCTGGCTCTGCAGTGCCTGGTGGGAGGTGTCTTCCCTGACCCTCCCTCCAGCAGTGACACGGTCCCACATGAGTGACACTGTCACAGGCCATGTGGTGGCACTCCAGCAGCCGAAGGGCTCTTGGTGGGCAGGGACGGTCTAATTCATCTCTTCCAACACCCCACTAGGTGCAAGCACAGTAAGTTGTTGGGGAAGAGGTAATCTTCCTGTATCTGTCTAGATCCCTGTGGTTGCAAAATAACTAAAATTGACACAAGGGAGATTGGCAAAAGATAAATTTTAATTACATAAGCCCAGAGGCCCATTCATTGAATAATGGAATTGGTATCTGTTCCTCCAGTGAGATGATTCAGTCTCTAGAAAAAGGGTAATAGATTTAGGGGGGATAACAGAACAGGTGCCTCCTTAAAGAAAAGGGGAACGTTGCAGGGTCTAGCTATGTAAGCATTGAAAACAGACCTCAGGAACCTTCCAGGCTGGGGAGACCAGGCCGCCTCCCCCTCCCAGGCTGCAACAGAACTCCATTCTGTAAGGCGATAGGTAACTAGATCAAAAAGGCCTCTTTCTTGGATCTTCTGTCTCTTAATTTCTTCCAAATCAAAGTGGTCAGCCGGCCACTGGGGCACATCCCGGGACAGCCTGGCCCTGGCCCTGAGTTGCTCACCACAAGACCCTTGAGCCCTGTTCTGAAATGAATGGGGCGCTTCTGAGAGGGGCTGGGGTCCTCGCTGGTGCCTTACCTGCAGTCCCAGCAGGTTTGTGACTAGTGGAAGAATGAATGAGTGCGTGAGTGCGTGAACGAGCGAGTGAGCCGCCTCGGAGGGCAGCGTGACGGTCAAGCGTGCAGCTCCTGGGACTGCAGGGGCTGGGTCTGACTTTCCGTCTCCTTAACTGTGTGGCTGAGGTCCAGGCATCTCCGACTCTGACCTAGACCCAGTTCCCCAGAAGCAGAACCTGAGATGAGACTCAAGGGCAAGTGATTTGTCAGGAGGACCTTCTGGCAGAGGCTGTTGAGGGAAACCTGTGGTTTCCCCCAGGTTCAGCTGGCTGCAGGGAGCTTGGGAAAGGCTGATCTGAATTGTCTCTGGGGGAGAGCCCAGCAGCTGTGCTTTCTGCTTTCGGCCTCCCCAGTCCTGGTTCAGGGAAGCCCCAGGGCCAAGAACATGTCCAAATGCTTTGTTCTCCTGCTTCTTGCCTCCAAAGACAGGTGCAGGAGGTTAGAAAGGGGGACCCCCAAGTGAGGAGTAGAAGAGAAGATCTGGGTGGAGATCTCATCATCTGCTGCAGCTTCCTTGTCTAGAAAACGGATGCTGGCAGCAGATAAGCTCATATTACAAGGATCAGGTGAGTAGGGAGCCTGGGAGCCAGCCCGCCCACGTCAGCAGAGCTGTGGGCTGGTGGTTATCACCCTGTGCAAGCAAGCGCTCTCCTCTCTGTGGGATCTCGATAAATATTTGTTGAATGCATGAACCAACTTTCCTACTGGTTAAACGGGTACAAGGCGACGCCCCAGCTGGTTATCAGAGATCCCTTTGTGTCCAGCTCCAGGAACGCCACGGAGGGAGGAAGCAGCCACAGCTACCCCCACCGCCCTGGAAGCAGGCCCCAGGCCCATCTCCTCCTCTGGGGGCCTGCTGGTGCCTGGGCATGGCTACTCTCTCGGGGTCACCTCCCTTCATTTCTCTGTGGCCAAAGCTCTCAGGAGCTCTTACTAGACCATCAGCTCAGCCAAGTGTCCAGCACCCATGCTGTGCCAGGCCCCCTCCTGGGTGCTGGGGAGTACAGAGGCCCGCTGTTGTGGCGCTGACCGCCGGCTCGTGGCAGTGAAGGGCTTCAAAGGGCGAACCTGGACAAGTCCATAAAGTCCGTGGATAGAACAGGAGCTGTATTCTTATTTTTCAAGTTTAAAAAAAAATATTTATGCATACAGAACTGGGGTACAAGCCAAGGTGCAGGGGTGAGAGGATTCACCAGAGACACAGTGGGGAGCAGAACAGGCAGATCCATGAAATGCACTGCTGAGGGGAGC
Source organism: Condylura cristata (assembly GCF_000260355.1). Classification (NCBI taxonomy): domain Eukaryota; kingdom Metazoa; phylum Chordata; class Mammalia; order Eulipotyphla; family Talpidae; genus Condylura; species Condylura cristata. The sequence goes on along the minus strand of NW_004567129.1, from coordinate 4,115,767 downwards.
AGCGGGCGGGTCAGGAGAGGTCTGCCGCGCCATGTGGGTCAGCTCCAGGGCTGGGGATCAAGCTTGCACTGAAGCGGCTGCGGCCAGCTTGCAGTGCTGCATCCTACCCCGCCGCGCCACCAGGGAGGCCTGTTTCTTAAGCTTTTTATGGAAAATTTCAGGTGCGTGGAAGCTGCACTGCTGGCCCCGTGGCCCCCACCCCTGTAACTTTGTCCTGTATAACTTTGGGGCCATGTGAACATCAGGACACAGTTGGGGCTGCATGTGGGTGTGTGGGTTCCTGTCATCTGATCTCACATGTAGATCTGTGGCAGTGCCCGTTCCATCGGGCCCCAGAACTGCTCCATCAGCACCACTGGCACCTCCGCCCAAGGCTGCCAGCCACCGTGCTGCTGTCTGCCTCGGTTGCCTTTATCAGGTCAAGACGGCTGTGGAAATGGGGTCCTACCACAGGGGCCTCTGGAGATTCGCTGTCTTCACCAGCTTTCCCCGGTCCGCGCACCCCAAGCTGTCTGCCCCATCATGGGTCATGGCTGATTCCTTGTTTGGGGTGCCTTGCTGGTCTCCTGGCTGTAAAGGAACTGTTTCTCCCTTGGTCGCAAACCCACATTCCTTGGGTACATACCTGAAGACTGTAAACACCTCGTTTCTCATCCAATGTTGAGCTGATTTTTCTTTTTTAAAGAGCATTTTTTATTTCATTCTTTAAAAAAAATATATATATATATATATGTTTATTTTTATGTCATTTTGTGCATTTTTCCATCTCAGTTGTAATCCCCTTGGGCTTCCCATCACCAAATCACCCATGTGCCATCACCACAGTCCAGTGTATTTCCCTCCCCCCGCTGTTTTTGATCCGACTCCCCACTCCACCCCCCACAAAACGTCTCTGGTATATAGCTGTTCATTATTATCAGTATTTTCTCGCCTGTTCTGTTATATCCCTGCTATGAGAGAAAGCATCTGGTATTTTTCCTTTTCGTTCTGGTTTATTTCACTCAGTATGATCTTTTCCAGTTCTATCCATGTTGCTGCAAAAGACATGTGTTTCCCTTTTGGTTGCTGAGTAATATTCCATTGTGTATATGTACCACATCTTTTTAATCCAGTCATCGATTTTTGGGCATTTGGGCTGTGTCCATGTCTTTCCAATTATTAATAAAGCAGCAATCAACATGGGGGTGCAGGTGTCTTTTTGAATCAGTGTTTTTGTGTCTTTTGGGTATCTACCTAGGAGTGGGATTGCTGGGTCGTAGGGAAGCTCCATGTTTAGCAGTTCGAGGAACCTCCAAACAGTTTTCCATAGTGGTTGTACTAGTTTGCATTCCCACCAGCAGTGCAGGAGAGTTCCTTTTTCTCCACATCCTCGCCAACATTTGTTGTTGCTAGTTGTTTGAAGATGTGCCATTCTCACTGGGGTGAGGTGGCATCTCATTGTGGTTTTAATTTGCATCTCCCTTATTACAAGTGATGTTGAACATTTTTTCATACGCTTGTTGGCCATCTGCATTTCTTCTTTGGAGAAGTGTCTTTTTAGCTCTTTTGCCCATTTTTTGATGGGGTTATGTTTGTTGAGTTTCATTAGTTCTCCGTATATTTTTGTGATCAATCCTTTACTGTTAGTTTTGTGAGAGAAATTTTTTTTCCCAGTCAGTGGGATGTCTGTTTTGTTTTGTTTTATGTCTCTTTTGCTGTAGAGAAACTAAAGAGCATTTTTTCATTGAAGCAAAATTTACCCATAGAAGCATGTATGTGGTGCCTTGACAGGTGAACAGGACAGAGTGGCAGGAGGATGGCTGCCCCTGGGGTGCATGGGAAAGCACCCATGGGAGGGACATGTAGTCCAGGCTTGAATGGGGACAGCAGGCCCTATAATCTGGGGGGACTGGAGGGGGAGTATGTGTGGCTAGGGACCCGTGGAGTTCAAAGGCTGGAGGCTGGACTCAGCTCAGGTGGTTTTGCAAACAATCAGGAGGTGGGGTTGCCAGGGCAGAAGGAGTGGGGTGGCAGATGGGGCCAGATAGTGCGGGGCTGGTCTTGCCGCCAGGGCTCCCCAACCCAGGGTGGGATGCTGGGTTCCCGGAAGTGATCCCAGGAAAGAGCAGGAGGGAGTGGGGAAGCAAAATGGGAGGGTGTGCTGTCACCACACTTACCCCGTGGCACCGATTCCGACCCTAGGGGGCTTCCTGGGAAACAGGGAGGAGCAGGCCTCAGAGCTTGTACCCCACTTTGCCCCCTGCACCCCTGGTGATGCAAACCCACCGAGGGGTGCGCTGACTGCTATGTTCGCTCGCCGCCCAAATGTAGGAGACTTGGAGACGCAAAAGAGACTGAAGCAGGATCCTGGGGTCTGGTATCTGAAGTCTGTTTATCAGGACTGCCCATGTGTATATATAGGGTCTGTAGGTGCAGGGAAAAACAGGAAATGTGCCCTACACAGGGGGTGGGGTGCATGTTTGTACGGACCTGGGACTTCTTGTAGCTTCTGCTTGACACAAAGTAGTGGGCTGCAGCTGTTTGCAGGACAGAGTGACTGTGCTCTGCTGGCTTGTCTGTTGGCCTTACTGGGGGGTGTGCTCACCCATGCACAACACTAGCCAGGGCGGACAGGTGCACTTGAGGTCCTGCAGAGTTAGCCACACCCTGGTGTTAGGGAGGTTGATCCAAGACTGTGTGGTGGGGACACAAACTCCTTACAATCTCTTCTTACCCAATGAGAGTACCTCCCAAGACCCCAGTGGACCCTGAAGTGGCTACCACCCAACCCTAGTGAGACCTTGTGGCTTTCTGGGGCCTGCACAGCTTTGATAATGCTTCATTTGTAAATTAGGCACAGCAAGAGATTAGCAGTTACTAATAACCAAATAGAATGATTGTAGCAATATGTAGCAATAGACTGTAGGAGAAGCTATATGATTGTGGTGTCTCAAAAATTGATTGTCCATAACGCATTTTCAGACCTCAGGTGCAGAAAGCTTAGAAGCCCACTCACCCTCTCTCAGGGGGCTGCTGTGTGTGGGCCCAGGGTGCCACGATGACATCCTTGAAGTGAGGGGTGCAGCCAACCACCTCCACTCGAAGGTGTGCACACCCCACTGCTGTGGGCCCTTGAGGGCTGTGGCAGGACAGAGGCTTGCTCTGATGTCCATTTTTCGGGAGCAGGGACTGGTGAGCTTGGGGATGAGGGTCTTGGTGCCTCTTTGCTTTGGGCTAGAATTCCCTTGACTCTGGATGATGAGTCTGGGTGCTTTTGAATTTTAAAAATGAGAGTAGGTTTTGGAAGCAAATTGAATTTCCAATACTGACATCCTGGAGAAGGCAAAACTCTGGACAGGAAAAGAATCAGGGGTTACCAGGATTGGGGTGAGGGAGGGTTGGGTGCAGGAGCTATGTGGAGATCTGCAGCCTTTACCAGCTTCCTGGTCTGTGCACCCCAAGCCATCTGCCCTATTGAGGACCTTGGCTGAATCCTGGTGGTGGTGGTCATCTGTGTGCTGACGTGATGGGGAGGCACAACATTGCACTGTGTGGCGCCCCATGGAGCACACCATGAGAGAGCCCTCCTGCAAGCGCAGAGAGCTGTTTGTTCAGCCACACCCCCTACAAGGTGTCTGTCACCTCCCTGACCCAAGAGCTCTCCTTCCTCTCCTGACACTTTTGTTACACTGAGTTACGCATGGGCTGGGCCTCAGCCATTGTCAGTGGCTGTGTAGGGTGTGACGAGGATGGCCAGGCCTCCTCGGCCCACAGGGAAATGCCCTGGCAGGACTGAATGTGCTGTCTGTCATGGTTGGAGGAGACACCTGTCTTCTGTGCCATGTGTTCACCTTTGGGCACAGAGCAAGTCCCGCGATGCACCATTTAGCACCTGGTGTGCTCTGGGGGCAGAGCCCTGTCCTTCCGGAACGAAGTCCCTTGGAGGCCAAATAGGTCCAGAGCTGCCTGAACAGCTCTGCCCCTGCCTCCAGGTGACAAGAGGATGGCCCACATGCAGCAGGTATGGGACTGTGAGAGCAGGGTGTGTGTGTGTGTGAGAGCGAGAGACCACAGCTCTGGTCTAGGCGTGTGGATCAATGCACAGAGCAGATCTTGTGTTACTATGGTGACACTCCCTAAACAAGTTTTCACCCAGGGCTTTGCCTCTGCTCCCCACCCCCAGAGCCACCAGAGTCTCGTCTCACCTCTTTCAGGCTCCTGCTCAGATACCATCTCCCCTGACAGCTCTGCCCTCCCTCCAGTCCCTGTCCTGTTTACCCTCTGCCTGGCATTGCTTACTCTATGGGTGCCTGGGACAGGGGCCACCCCAATGAATCGCTGCCCCCAGGGTAGCCGTGAAACTACAGTAATATCTTCTTTCACCGTTCTGGAGTCCAGAAGTCAGAAGTCAAGGCACCGTCGGCCAGACTCCCTTCACAGGCTCCCTGGGGCTGTCCTGTACATCTGATCACCCTAGCGCCCTGGGCTCGTAGCGTCAGGCCTCTAGCTTCAGCCTCCATCTTCACAAGGCTTCTCCGTCTGTGTCTCCTCGTTTGTGTCTTCTAAGGACACCAGCCATTGGACTGAGGGCCTGCACAGTTCATCCAGGAGGATCTCATCTTGAGATCCTTAATGATGTCTTCAAAGATTGTTTTTGCAAATAAAACTGCATTCAGTTCCTGGGGGTTGGGATGTGGCAGGTGCTTTTGGAGGTGACATTACTCAGCCCTCTACCTCCACTGCCTGACACTACACGTGTGCATTACACAAAATTTGTTTGCCCCACTAGGTGGTCAGATAGGTGAGTGCAGGATACAGTCTGCAGTGTTCAGGGCCTTTTCATGAGTGCCACATAGCAGGTGCTTGCAAATTTTTGTGAGATGAATGAAAGTGGACTCACCTCCCTAAACTGCAGTTTCTTCATTTATAAAGTGGTTCAGTCATTGCTTGTGTGCACAGATTTTTTATTATTATAATAGTTTGTTTTTACATTTTGTGCCTTTTTCCATCTCAGTTGTAATCCCCATGTACTTCCCATCACCAAATCAACCGTGTGCCATCACCATAGTCCCGGCGAAAAGCTGTTTTTAAATAAGAAGGACTGAGGATTTATGTAAGGAGCCACAACTTCAAACTAAGAGTAAAACTTCAAACTAAAAAAAAAAAAACAAAACAGCAAATGCTGTACCCTTCCTGAAAAAGAATGCTTCAATGCCAGCCTTATAATTTGCAAGTGAGGTTACCAAATCAATTTCAGGTGCCTTGGGATTGCATCAAGGCTTCCTGACAGAGGGCATTGTTGTGAGTAATGAAGTGACACCACTTTCCTACTGAGAGTGAATGGGAGTTGAAGAACATGACCTCATTGTTCAAGGTATGCAGAGCAGATATTTCAAGAAAGGCTGGATGCTTTTGGCCAAGTCCCACCCTTGACTCAACGCTCTATGACCAAACATCAGGCACACTCTGTTGCAAACATCAGAAAGTTTTCAGCAAACTGTCTTGTCTGAATTGGTTCTAGAATTCAGCAGGCTGAAGGTGGGGAAAAACTCTTGAAGAAAAAAGTATCAAAGTTGGTGATGACCATCTAATCCAAGTAAAAGTGGCAGAACTAGGGAAGGATAGTGAATACCAGTATCAATCCCAAGCATGCTTTGCTGGAAGAAAAGAGAGAATACACAAAAAAGCAACAAAACATTTAAAAAAGAATTTAGGCAATTAGATTAATAAAAATATGGAAAGAAACAAACATTAGTAAAACGACAGTCACAAACAAAATTCCTTTCCATCTGCAAAAGAGAATCAAAGATAGTCAGTGATGTTTCATAGCATGGCAGGAGAACTGTGGGGACTACAGTGAAGTAAGAACAAAGTATTTAATTTTAAAAAATAAGTAGAAAAAAGAGTATAAATGCCTGTATTTCTGAAATGTTTCCAATATTTCCTACAGAATTTTCAGTGGAATATTTATTCTGATAGCGAAGGTAAAGATGACAGCAAACAGAGTGTTTGCCCGAAGTGCATGGAAATAGCATGAAGCAGGGCACGAAATAGTCAGATGAGTGGCGACATGTGTAACAGTGAAGACATGGTACGGTACAACACTTAAGCTCAGGTTAGAAACAGATTTCCATAATCTGCTTTTTATGAGACCTATTCGGTAACCATCTTTGGGCAAGCTATGTTTTCTGATCACAACACACAAACAAAAATGTTTAAGCCTAAAAGTGCCTATTCATCTGCTCCCAGTCCCAAAGCTGGTGCTTTAACTGTTTTAGGAATGGTATTTACTGTGATAGACACTGGACAGATGCACAGAGATGACGGAAGAGCACCCCATTCACACACAGCTTAGCCTAGGGGAGAATGAAACAAGACAACTACAAAGAAGATAACCAGTGCAAAGCACATTGACTTACCCTTGGGGAAGAAGTAGTAACTCTACAAAGTAGAACTAAAACATTCTAACAAGATGGAGATGGCATTTAACAATTATAAATGTTATAATGAAGAGGTAAATCATATGCACTAACCAACCAAGCTGCATAACACAAAAAGCAAAAATTGCTGACCTCAAAGGAATAAATGGACAGAAAAGTCATTAGACTGGAGAATTTTAGACGCTTCATTATCTTCCTCTGTCAGATCACATAGTCAAAAATAATGACATGAGCAATGTATTAGAGCTAGAGACTTTGAATATCAAATACAGAAGTAGCTTGCAAGGAAGAGTTCAGCTCACTGATAATGCTTCAGATGAGGGACATGCTAGCTTTTCTAGAGCCATTAAAAAACTTATAGAAGTTGCATATAAAGTAGGCACTAAGTCTCCATAAATTAAGCACATTTAGTAGATGTGTGCAAGCTACTATTTCTGATCACAACACACAAACAAAAACCAAAGATGTTTAAGCCTCAGAGTGCCCATGCAGCTGCTCCCAATCACAGGGCTGGTGCATCAACTGTTCTCTGTGTTCCACTCCATTTTTGTTTTCATCCCAGTGTGGCATTTCACAGCATCTACTTCCCTCCTGGATGCCCTGGACATTCTCAAGCTGATCCCTGAATTCCAGCCTTGACTTCTCTGAACTGGAGCAGAGGTCACAGTGATGGCGTCTGGAAGGCTGGGGGAGAGGCATCTGTCACTCTCTGTTCAGGGCAGTCCCAGCACCCGCTGCAGACAGGAGACCTGCTGGACACTTTGGATATGCCTGAGGTTTATTGCCTATTAGACATTCTCACTGGGTCCAGGACTATTGTGAAGCCCCAGAATGCCAGTGGGAAAGGACCTGGAACATAGCTGAACCTGGTTCCTTTGTATGAATAATAAGGCTTCCACGGACCTACTGCCTCACCAGACACTGGTTACACTGTCATCTCAGACCTGCGCGACAGGACTGTGGTGTTGGCCGTGTAGATCACCCCTCTACTCCCAAGCCAGCTCCCACCTTTAGATTCTCAGTTTGCGTGTCTGCATCTGAGGCTTCCCCTTGCTCCTCTTCACTGAAGTTCTCGGCTCCATGTAGCTTCCCTTGCCTAGTGACTGCTCCCTCCCCTTCCTCCAGGCTGTGTCCTCAGGGTTGCTGACCTTGGATAACTGCACAGACCCCTCTGGCCTCTCTGCACTCTGCCCCACACTTTTGAAAACAGTTGATTTATCAAACACTCCTCAAATCACTGGGTTTCAGAGTGACATCTATTTCCTGCTGGGCCCCTAACCCACACCAGTATATAGTGTCACCCCCATTTTATAGATGAGTAAACTGAGGTGGAGGGAGGTAGAGAAAGGTGACCAAGTCACAAATTTGGAGTAGCCACCTGGGCTTCCTGGGCAGATAGATTCACCAGAGTCTGTCTTTCTGTGGCCCTGGGACTTTGGTGAAGTTGGTGGGTGGCTCCTTTTGTTCAGAGAAAGAGAAGAAAGGCAAGAGAAACTGGCATTGCCCATCAGGTTGAAGTTGCCACCTCTGGAGAAACAGCTGAGATTGGGGGCAAAAATTGCTCAAAAGGTGGCATAGTGGACATAAACAGATTACTCTAGCCCTGAGGAAACTGAGGCAGAGGAGTGATTCAGTCTCCCCAAAGCCACCTCTAGGAAGGGTGGGTCTTGTTACGGAGGCCAGGTCCCACTGAAACCCAAGCCCTCAACCTCTGGCCTGGGCACCTGGATGTGCAGAAGGAGCCACAGTGCACGTTCACCCACATACTCGAGAGCTATTGGGGGAGCCCCCCAACCCTCTGAGATGTTGATCTTGATGATATGGATGCCTCCCAGCTCTGCCCCTACAGTTCCAATCAGCACAAGCTCTGCCCCTACAGTTCCAGTCAGCACAGCTCGTGGAATCCTTCAGGTTTCCCTGTGAAGGAGGTGCTATGTGGTCAGGGCACTGGATAGGATAGTAAACTTGGGCCCTGTTCCCCCCACTGGCAAGTGCAGGAGCCTTCGCTGCAGAGGGCAGTGCCCAGAGAACATGTAGACCACACAGCTGGGCTTTCAGTGCGTAATGAGCGGAAGGAAGGCTGGCTCACCAGGCCAGAGGCTGGCCCAGAGCTGTGCCGCAGCGGTTAAGCTCTGACTCAGCTCCAGGTCCCGTGCTCCCAGCGCCTCAAGTGACCACACTTGGCTCCCCAGGAGAACCACCTGGGTGTTGTGAAAAACTCAGCTTCCTGGCTGCCCCAGAACTAGTGAGTCAGGGTAGGGAGAGGTCTGAGACTCTGCAAGCGTTTGCTCACTCACGTCGACACCGCCCCTCCCCCTTCCAGGTGATTCTCATGATCTGCAAGTTTGGAAAATGGCCCGGGAGTCGGAGGCTCCCCGGGCCGCCGCGGCCCGCAGGGCACGGGAGTCCCTGGTGAGCTCGCTGGACGGGGAGGCGCCGGGTGCGTTCGGCGCCGCCCGATGCGCGGCCCCGCCCCGGAGGCGGGGCTCACCTGCGGTGGGCAGGTAGGTAGCTACCTAGTAACCTGGGCCTGGCCCAGGAGGTTTGGGCGCGCACTTCTAGTCTCGGCACCGCCAGGAACTGAAGGCCGCAGGCAAAGGCGGCTGCCGGCTGGACCGGAGGCTGGGCGAGGGGCCTCCGTCCGGTCACCATGGTGGAGCGACGCTTCTCCAAGTTCCTGCAAAAATTCTCCTTCTCGCGCGCGAGCCACAAGTACGAGCCGCTGGAGAGGAGCGAGTTGGAAACCTTGGTGAGTCTGGATGACTGGGCACCGGGCTTTGCGAACTGACCCTCCCCCCACACACACCCCACGGCCAAAATCCCCTGAACACTCATGGGCTGTCTTCACCAGCAAGCTCTCAGCTTGCTCTGGAAAGAGCTCTGGAAAGAAGCTGCCTTCATAGCAACCGCGAGCTGCTGTTTTCTCTGTACTGAGGACTCCCCATTAAACCCTTAATAAGATAGCCCATTTTGCAGATGTGAAACTAAGGTCCAGAGGAGTTAACTGCACTCTCAAGAGACACACAACTGGCAAAGGACGGAACTTGGAACTGGGAACTTAACTTAGGTTACTCCAGGGAGTTAAAATTCCTGGTTGCCCAGACCCAGACTGCTGTATGACCTTTAAAAAGCTACTTGAATGGGGGGGGGGGGGGGGATGAGAGTTATGTAAAAAAGCAAAACCAACAAAAAACTGTTGCGCAAAGGTTTTTGCAATAACAGTAGCAATGATGGTGAAAAGCAAGCAAAAGTAACCACACCTCCCATTTGCTTTCCACAGCTGCAGTGTGGCTTTTAAAAGCCTCCCAAATTTGTGTTTGGAGTCTCCAGAGAACCCTCTGGGATAAAGACAACATGATTCTGGGGCAGGGGAGTTTTACTAGCAGAAAACCAGTTGTCAAATAAAGCCCTTCTGACTAGAAAAATACGGGGGAGGGGGACAGAAGGGGGGGGGGGACCCAACCAACCACTGTAACCTCAACTTGCTAAGTAGAACTAGCACACGAGAGTGGAGAGCATGGTGTTTCTGCTAAAGCCTCTCCCTACCACATTTACTTTGCCTTTTGAACTTAATCAGAGATTCAAAAATAAAATTCCAGAAAGAGTCTGGAAGATGCTCGTGAGAATACAGCCCCACCGTGGCCTCAGCAGGGAACCCTCAAACTTGGGTTTACTTTACATCTTTTTTAATTGACATAGCATTGGTTTATAATGTACTGGTTTCAGTTGTGGTGATATCAACATCTATCTATTCTACTTTATGCTCATCACGAGTCTAGTTTCCATTAAATTTACTTCTTGATGTAAAAGATCAGCTGAAAAACTTGACTAAAGGTAATTTTCCTCCCAAAGCCTGACAGCAGTCAATTTGGTTATATGTTATTATATATGTGCATATTTTGTTCTTTTTTAAAATGTTTATTTATGCAAACAAGAGTGGAAGTGTAGGCCAGAGGTGTGGAGGAGGTGAGGGGTTCATGAGAGACAGAGTGGGGAGCAGAACAGTTAGATGTAGGGAAACACACTGCTGAGGGGAGCAGCAGGCAAGACGGAAGGTCTCCCGTGCCCTGTGGGTCCACTCCTGGGCCAGGCTGGGGATGGAGCTCATGCTGCAGTGACTGCAGATAGCTTGATAGCGCTGTCTTTAACCCCTTGGGCCACCAGGGAAACCCTATGTGCATATTTAAATAATGATAGTATTTTATAAATAGACATTAGTCTGAGGCTTCTGGCATTACGATGGGATAGGTCACAGAACTGTGCAGCTAGCCGTTCTCAAATAACCTCATTTTCTCTGCGACATGTGTTAAATGGGCTGGGTGGTAGTTTGCTGGCTTGCTGAGATCAGTTCTCTAGCGCGGTGTGGTGCGGTGCCTGCATTATGGGAATCTGAAGGTAGTTTGCCAACATGGTTGCCTTTTCTGCATTACATTTCTTATCTTTCATTCTGTCTTGGCTTTTACAAGTTGGGTGCTTTTCAAGTGCCCCTGGTGTGTGTTGGGTTATAGTCATTTCGGAAGGATGTCCAAGTGTGCCAGGTATACAGCTGTGCCAGGTATGAGGATGATGTAACATGAATAGTGACCGACCTGGGGTGAATTTAATCTCTGCATCCAGGTTTAATTTAATTCAATCTCTCCCCCAAGTTTTTCCAAGCAGCCCTCCCCGGGACCCAGGTCTTTACTGGTCTGTCAGTATGTGGGCTCACCCACCACCTTGTGCACTTTGGAGCGCTCAGTGACACTCCACAGGTATTGTGATCACTTGGCAGTGTGGAGTGATGGCGTGACTAGTGACCCAGGCCACCAGCCACGAAGGCTGGCTGAGAAACAAAGTGTCCTGTCTTGAGCAAACCCAGGAAGTGGCCGTCCAGGTGCCATGAATGGGAAGTGTGTGGAGGGAGTCCCCGGGCGCCAGGCCACCACTTCCTGCCAGCACAGTGCCCATCCTGGCCTCCTTTGTCCCCTACTTACATCTTCAGAGTTGAGCTCTCACTCTCAAGGGAGCTTGAGCAGAAGCCGTGTTCACGCACAGCACACACAGCCACGGAGTTGAAATTCTTTGTGAGCACTGATGGCTTCCAACATCCTTGGTACCTGAAAAACTCCCAGCCCCTCTGCTGGTCACCAGTTATAGTACCAGTCATGGCTGGGGCCGCCGAGTCTCTTCACTGAAGCAGAGCTTTCTCTTTGTGATCACGGGGTAGATGGGACAGTGGCTTGGGTGGGACCACCACTGAGTGCTGCTGTACCCCTGGGGGATTGAGGGCAGACTGGCAGGGACAGGTGGTTGAGACAACACCAGAGAGGACCCTGCACGAGAAGCATCTCGCGGCTGGAAGAATCTGGATCTTGCTGTGTTTCCAGCATAATGAGAAGACAGGTGTTGGAGAGACCCTTTCATTTAATTACTGGGAAAAGGTTGCTCTCTGCTGACCTGAAGTTGGGTAAGGAGAACGTCAGACCAGAAATTCCTGCCACCTGGATGACTTGGTGCCAGCTCCAGGCAAGTTATCATCGCCCGTCAGGCTCCCATCTTTTAGCCGAGACTGGCACGCCTCCACCTCACGCCGCCTCCTGGGTGGTGACTGATTAACCTTCCCAGGACTTTGCAGGGTGAAGCCAGGTTCCAGCGGGCGTGCCCCTGTGCAAACCACAGCTGTGTGTGGAGCGAGGCTGCATGCCAAGGGGAGGACAGAGAAGATGTCCCGTCCAGGGCCAGAGATGGGCACCACAGAGCACAGTGGACAATCCCGTGATATGCATGTCCCAGCGGCCAGCGAGAGGGGCTGCTGAAGGCTCATAGGGGAAATGGGGGCGAGTGCTGGGTGAAGTGCAGAGCTGATGGAGAGTTCTGGGGGTCAGGGGGCAGGGATGTGCTGCTGGTGCTAGTGAAGGTTGAGGCTGCAGAGGTGAGCCACACAGAGCCTGTGGCCTCCGGGCAGAACTGGGGCTTTATCCCGAGAGCACTGGTCAGAGCTCAGCAGTCCTCTGCTTAGGCGCCGATGCTAGGAGTGTGCCCTCAGAGGGACGCAGGGGTGCACTTGTGTTTGCAAGAGGCCACACCCAGGATGCAGCAGCAAAAGGTGCAGGAGGTAGTTCTGAGACTTGGGTACACACACACACACCCTCACCCTGGGGTGCTGTCTCTCATACCCAGATTCTTAACAGAGGCTTACACGTACATACTTGTGTGGACACAAAACAGTCGTATTTCTCAAAATGTAGCAAAATAGGAAAGTAACCCAGCCCCCCCACCCCAATGTTATCTTAATTTATCAGTATCAGAGTGTGACTTAAATAAGTAAAGATAAAACTTGCAGTAAGCATGGCTGTGTGAGATCAAGCCCAGTTTATACTAAACGATCAAGTGCAAGGGGAACATCTCAACATGACTGGCAGTGCTCTACTGAAGCGCCGTTTGTGATGTGAACTGGTCTGTGGATGTATGATCACTTCAAAACTCATGGCTTACCCCACTTGCTAGCTCATGGTTTCTGTGGAGCAGGATTTTTTGTGGCTCAGCTTGGACAGTCCCTGGCAAGGCCTGTCTCGAGGTGGCTGAGCGGCTGCTGCCTGGGCCACGGTCTCATCAGAAGCTCGCTGGGCAGGAGGGGGTGATCCACTCCCAGCCTCACCCACTCTCGTGGTGCAGGCCTCTGATGCTGGGAATAGGGGGCCTTTCCCCGGGGGCAGCCTCAAGGCTCCCCAAGGGTGAACAGTCCAGAGAGATTGACGGAACACCCATGACGGCCTGGCAGCCACAGGTGTTTGCTAAATCGGTGTTGGGAGAGAGCGCTCACTGCTCCTGCTGTGTTCTGGCCATCAGATGCGAGTGTGGATGGGCCTGCACGTGGGGCTGAAGGCGGGATGCAGGATGATGGGCACCGGGTTGGAGGCTGTGTACCACGTGGTGGAAGAAATACTTCCTTAAAAAAGATCATTCACAGAAAAACCAGAGCCGCATCTGCATAGGCTGTTTGTGTTAAAGCGGCTCAGCCGGGACCTCTAGTCCTTGGATTGAATTTTGATTTGGGCCATGTTCCTGGGATGATGTCTGACAACATGTATCTGGGCATTTCAATATGTTCAGAATCTGGGTGGGACCCCAGTGCCAGTCAGCAGTCTGTGCTGGTTTTCAAGGCCCCCTGGGTCAATGTCCAGCCAGCCCGGGCTGTTGACTACAGGTGAGCAGTGGGTGTGCTGATGGCCTGTGTCCACATGCTGCTCACCCTCACACGGCCCCCTAGCAGCCCAGGCGCTCGACGTGGCGTGTGTCAGGGACTGTGGTCACAGAGGCAGGTGTGGGCACTGGTGCCTCAGCACTGTACGGTCTCGGGAATCAACCACCCAGAAGAATCTCAGGCTCAAGATGAAGAGGGTCAATAGGGTGGCAGACAAGCATCAGACCCCACGCAAGACCCCCGGTGACTGTGGACCGACCCCCTTCAACTACATTGGTCTCCAGCCCTGTGGGAGAGAAAGAGCAGTGACGTTTGCTTCTGAAGTATCAGTGGTTCTTTGGAGCTGTCCCCTGGTCGGCCAGGGCCTGTGGATAGTCCAGAGGCCTGGACGCCTGAGGCTTCCTGTTTCCAAGTACCTGGGTAACCGTGATAAGAATAGGAGCACGTGGGGGAGTGCTGGCTGCAGGGAAGATGTCCAGGATGGAAAGGCGTGGTGGGGCTGTGGCGAGACTGCCTGCCCTCTCGTGGCCGAGGTGGGGTCTGGGCTACAGTGGGCAGCCTGGCCTTGTGGGGTGATTCTGTGTTTCCACTAGAGGTGTTCCCACGTGAGCTCCTGTCTGTCTGCCTCACCACTCCGGGGAGAAGCTCCTCTCCTCCCGTTTTCCAGAGGAAGACAGGCAGGCTCTGAGAGGGCGTGTGACTTCCCAGGGCCACCCCCACGGAGCGGTCAGCATTCCTGCTTGGAGTCTGCGAGCCATCCGTCCCACGTGGCAGCGAGCGTCTCTGCCCTGTTCATGTTTTTGCTGTCCAGGTCTCGCGTCACCTGTAAATAGCGTGTCTTTATTACACTTCCACATTACAATGCGATAGGGCTGCCGTATACTGCTGGTCACAGACGTGTCTGCTCGCGGTGGTGGAGGCTGGAAGTGCAAGAGCCAGGGTGGGCGGTGCGGGCACCTCTCGGGCTCTCTGCAGGGCTTGTGCTTCTGGCTGCTGCCCGTGGGCTTCCCTCGTGTTACCCGTGGCTCTGTGGTCTCTGCTTACTGGACACTAGTCGCGCTGTTCAGGGCCATTTTCACCACCTCATTTTTTTTTTTTTAAAGATTTATTTATTTGTACACACAGAACTGGGGTACAGGCCAGAGGCTCAGGGGCGGTGAGAGGCTTCACCAGAGACAGAGCGGGGAGTAGAACAGGCAGATCGACGAAGTACACTGCTGAGGGGAGCAGCAGGCGGGTCAGGAGAGGTCTGCCGGGCCCTGTGGGTCACCTCCGGGGCAGGCGGGAATCGAACTCATGCAGAAGAGGCTTTAGCTTCTCAGTGCAGTGCTTTAACCTGCTACGCCACCAGGGAGGGCCCTCACAACCTCATTTTAAGTAAATCACCCCTCTAAAGAGCTTATCTCTAAATGGTGAGGCCTTGAATCTATGAGTTTGGAGAGGACCACAATTCAGCCCTGACCCTGTGCTCCCCAGAGGAAATATCTTGAAGGGTTTCCATGGACTGTGGGCCACGTGGGGAAGTTGTGCTGATTAACCCCGAGTCCCAGGTAGGAAGTAGAGGGATGTGTCCCCCCAGGGTGGCCATCTTCCCAGGGACACCCCCACCCCACTGTAGAAAACAGGGCCCGGCAGAGCACATGCTGGGCCCAACTTGAAACTCAGCTTTACGACGTGGAAGATGCACTTAAGGGAAAGGTCCTTCGGGCCTGCGGCAGGAGGGAGGCTTCAGACATGGAGGACGGGCTGTTGCATCATCATTCTTGACCTTTCAACCCTTTCAAAGCAAACAGCCATGTTAAGTGCATCTGATTATTTAGCTGACCCCCAGGTACATCTGGATCCCATGCTTTGCCTCCTCTGCTAGACTAAGTTTGGGGCTCTGGTGGAGGTAAGGGAACACTGCCCTGGGGACCATCGCTAAGCAGGAGGTGCTGGTTTGGGGCCGACTCTGGAGCCGGCCACTCTGGGCTGCACACTTGCTGTGTGAGTTTAAGCTAATTCACCAGCTCTCACCATATCCCTACACCCTTGTCTGAAACTGGAGATTTGTAAGAATCAGTGAAATTCCCCTCTGACCTTGAGATTCCTCATCTATGTCTGGCTTTTTGCAGATTAGATAATATGTGTGAATATTCAGTGCTGTTCTCTGTGCCTCCCGTGAATGTAGTGATAAAAATACATAAGCAAACGTGTCGAAACTCTTCCGACAATGCCTTATTTACAGCACGATCATCTTTGTTAAGAATCCACCACTGGGATTCTCCCTGGTGGCGCAACGGGTTAAAGTGCAGTACTGAGAAGCAGCTGCCAGCTTCAGTGTGCGTTTGAGTTTGATCCCCACCCCCGAGCTGACCCACATGGCGCAGTAGACCCCTCCTGTCTTGCCCACTGCTCCCCTCAGCAGTGTACTTTGTCCATCTGCCTGTTCTGCTCCCCACTCTGCCTCTGCGCAATCCCCTCACCCTCTGCACCTCTGGCCTATACCCTAGTTCTTGAATGCATTAAAAAAAAAACTTAAAAAAAAAGATTCCACTGCCCTTACTCTCTGACCTTGACTCGAGTTCTTGACCTTGTGCCCAGAGAGGCACTCAGTGGCGGAAGTAGGTCTGGTTACATCATTTACCGGGCCCAGTGTGGAATAGAAATGCAGGCTCCCCATTCTCAAGAAAGACTGTGACTCGGCGGCTGACCTCCGATGCAAGTCAGGTCCGGCGTGGGAGGCTGGCAGCTTCTTGCTGTCTGGTTTCCTGTTGTCCAGCCCACTCGGCTGAGCCTCCCAGGCTGTCCATGGTTCCTTTTGGTCAGCTTTTCTCTTGTGGTGGTCTGGGGCCCAGCCCTAAGAATTTTAGCAGGCCCACTGAGTTTGGGAGCTCCTGCTTTCTACAGTCAGGTACCCCCAGTTCCTCTGACGTGCATCCCCCTGTTTGTCAGTTCCTTTGGGAGGCAACACAGAGCAGAACCCCAGTCTTCCCCAGTGGAGCTGAGCTGGTGGGGAGACAGATAGTTATCAAATAATTGTACTAGTGAGTGTACAATTTCAAGTTAAGATAAGCCCCGTGCAGGAAAGCAATACAGGTAAGAAAGGAGTTGAGCACAGCCTGTGTTGCAGGGGTGAGTGAGGGCGCAGGGGCTGGGAGGGGGTGGGCAGCTGTGGAGGCACTGTGGCTGCAATCTGGGGGGACTCCCTGGACGAGGTAGCAAGCCTTGGCAAAGTGGACTTGGCTCAAGCTGCACGTGCTCCTGTATTTGTAATTTTTTTTTAAAAGATTTATTTATTTATGTATACAGAACTGGGGTACAGGCCAGAGGTTCAGGGGCGGTGAGAGGCTTCACCAGAGACAGAGTGGGGAGCAGAACAGGCAGATCGATGAAGTACACTGCTGAGGGGAGCAGCAGGCGGGTCAGGAGAGGTCTGTCGCGCCATGTGGTCACCTCCGGGGCAGGCGGGAATCGAACTCATGCGGAAGAGGCTTTAGCTTCTCAGTGCTGTGCTTTAACCCGCTGCGCCCCCAGGGAGGGCCGTATTCATCATTTTGTAGCCTTTCCCTCAGCCCCTTTTCATGAACAACCAGTCTGAAGCATAGACTGCTCCACGCCAAGCTGGTCTGCTTCCTGTGGTCTGGGACGTCCCTGTTGGCAAGCCAGCACCCCCAGGCTTTCTCGTCTCTCAGCAGCCCCTTGTTGCCAGTCTCAGAAGTCAGCTCCCTGAGCTGCCTTTCTCCCTTTACCTTCCCCGCAGATACCAGCATATTGAAATCGAGCGACAGTTTTGCCTTCATTGACCTTTGAGTTGTGCTCATAACAGTTGTTTTTGCATCTGCCCTCTTTTATGGGCCCAGCCTGTTTTTCTTTCTTTCCTTCCCTCCCCATCAAGTCGGTTTTTCTTTTCTTTGTTTTTTTTTTTTAAAGATTTATTTATTCATGCATACAGAACTGGGGTACAGGCCAGAGGCTCAGGGGTGGTGAGAGCTTTACCGGAGACAGAATGGGGAGCAGAACAGGCAGATCTACGAAGTACACTGCTGAGGGGAGCAGCGGGCGGGGCAGGAGAGGTCTGCCGGGCCCTGTGGGTCACCTCCGGCGGGGATCGAATTCAAAGTGGCTTTAGCTTCTTAGTGCTGTGCTTTAACCCACTGTGCTACCAGGGAGGGCCCTGGTTTTTCTTTTAAAAGATTGATTATTTACGCATACAAGAACTGGGGTACAGGCAGCGGTGCAGAGGGTGAGAGGGTTCACAGAGACAGAGCAGGGAGCAGGTGGACTACTCTAGATTGACTGAAACACACTGCTGCGGGGAGCGCGGACGAGACAGGAGAGGTCTGCTGTGCCCTGTGGGTCGACCCGCTGGTCGGGGATCGAACTCGTGCTGTAGTGGCAGTGATAGCTTCATAGTGCTGCGCTTTAACCCCTTGTGCCACCAGGGTGGGCCCAGAAGTTGTTTTTTCTTTCATTTTTATGTTTTTTCGTAGACCACAATAAAATCCGCACACTCTGAAACCCCTTCGTTTCCCCAAGGTTTTGTTTGCAGGGCCCGAGAGGGGTGCTGTTTGCTCCCAGTTTGCAGTCATCAGTTTGAGCTTCCCTGTGCACTCCTGACCCCCTTTCTATGCCTTTCTAGAGAGGTCCAGGCTTGAGCACCAGAGTCCAAGGTCCCGGTCCCCCTGCAAACTCTAGTTCTGCCTCTTCCCGGGGTGATGCTCTTGCTTTCCCCACACCTGCGTTCTCTGTGAACGCACCTTGGGGACCTGTGTGGTGACTCAGTTTGGGTATGGTATCTGGGGCAGCGCCCATCGCCACCACTGTTAGCCGGGTGCAACAGCAGGGGACGCCCGCTTTAATATCCATGGGCAGCCCTTTGCCCTCCCGCCCACGTTCCGGAACAAGCTGGAGCGACCTGCTCATGTTCCCTTTCTCACATTTCAGAACCATGTTCCAGTGAACATTTATGCACATTACACTGAATCCTCACCCCAAATCCTGCAGAACCCCAAGACTTAGGAAGTGAGGTGACTGCGCTCTCCACGTACCCAGCAACCCACATCTGCCTGGCTGGGTTTCACCTCTGTAAAGTCACTCTGCTGTCGTGGCTAAGAAAGTCTCACGGCAGCTGCTTCTCAGTCCATTTCCACTTTTGAGTCTCGCGTCCACCCATGGGTCTTGTTGAGTGTTTCTCCGTCCACACTTGCCAGGCCGGGATGGCCTCCGGCTACCGTTCCTTCTCGCTGTTGATTTGTTCTGGAGTCTGAGAGAGCCGCCCCTGCCTCCTGCGTGGGTGCCTCTGCGTGTACCACGCATGCTCTGTCTGTTGCCATGCTGCTGAGATTGCCCCAGCTCAGGCCGGTGGCGGTCCCTCCAAGTGACTTCCGTGTGCCCCTGACAGTTTCCCCTCTGTGGTGGAGCCTGTTTCTACTCTCTCCCTTAACAAAAAATGTCAGGTGCCCGGTGCCTCCCTGCCCCCGCCTGGAATCTGCTCTGCGTCCCAGGGCTCCCTGCTCTCTTTTTGGGAAAAGTGCCCGGTGTGCTCACACACAGGACTGTGGTTCCAGGCCCCTGGGGCGAGGGGGAGGGGATGCCCACAGGGTGTGCACATGTGTGTATGAAGCAGGGTGTGCCCGCGTGTACGCGATCTGTGAACACCTGAAGAGGAAGATCCAAATTGAGACTGTGCGTGCACACGTGTGCACACGGGCGAGTGTTGCAGCTCCTCCTACAGTCGACGCCTGCCCGGCCGCGGGACGGAGCCCTTCATCGTCTGTGTGTGGACCTGCTGTGCACTCTCCCTGAATGTGACCATTCTCAACCGCCCGTTGGCCCCTGACCACACGGGCCACCCCCAGACAAGATATGTACTGTGCATGCTTGTTTTGTAGGGTGGGTAGTTCTTTGCTCCCTGGCACGACACCGCCATGTCCTCCTCTCTCTCTCTGTGTCTGTCTGTCTCTCTCTCTCTCCCCCTCTCTTTCAGTCTCTCAGTCTCTCTCTGTCACACACACACAGACACACACACACACACACACACACACTTTCTCTCTAAACACTTTCTAAATATCCTTTTGGGGACTGGCAAACACCTCGGACACCCGTCAGGGCCTGAGGCTGGAACTGAAGCTGCCTCGGGGGTGCAAGGAGATTGTCAATGTCATTCGCATTTGACAGAAGAGACACTGAGACTCAGAGAAGTCAAGCCCTTGGCTGAAGGTTGCTTAGCTGGTAGCCAGAAACTAGAACTGGAGGCAGGATCAGTGAGGCTTGGATCTGGCCATGCCCCGCTACACAGTCTGCCACCTTTAGGGTACCCCCCAACACTATAGGAAGCCTAGCAGTCCCCCCGAGTTCATCAGCGGTGCTCTTAGCTCCTGTGGCCCTGTGCCACCCTGCTGGCCGCTTCTCTGGCCACAGCCTCCCACCCTGGCCCTTCCCTCGGCTCCTCCCCAGTTCACGCCTGCGAGGCTTTGGCTGCTCCCAAGCCCCTTTCTCCAGGAAGCCTCTCTCCCCCTCACGGCTCTGCCACCAGCCTTAGTTGGCACTGGGTGTGTCCCCCTTGGATCACAGATTATACTTGGGTCTAGAGGGTATAGCGGCACGTGCAGCAGAAGCCTCTCACAGAACTGTGGGGGGCACGGGGTGGGGGGGACCCATCCACCCAGGTGTGGTGCCCTCAAGCAAACACACTCCCTCTTCTCAGTCTGCCTCAGCTCCCTCACGGGTCACAGAGGCCGCGCCCCTTTTTGCTTCCTTCCTCCATTGTTAATGAATTGAGGTGGCAACCACTTGGGAAAACTGTTTGCACAGTATCCTGTGCCTGAAGGCGTGTACCCCTGGACCCAGCTGTCCTGCTTCTGGGTGTGCCCCCAGGAGAGGAGAGGACTTGGGTCTGTTCAAAGACCAGCTTGTGGCTAGCCCTTGGGGTGCTTTGTGTAGTTGACCAAACTGGACCCGACTGAATGCCCAGCCATGTGGTGGCCATGTGAGCCGGCCGGTGTGCATGTGGCGGGGTCCTCGGAGACACACAGGGGCTCTGTAGTCAGAAGTCTGCAGGTGGGGATCCTCGCCGAGATGGCACTGGGAAGAGGAGCCCAAAGAAAGAGAACGGATGTGTGAGTTTGCATTTATGGGGCTCGAACTCTGGCCAGGCAAACCCATGCTCACCGACTCCAAGCGTTGGTCATCCTTCAAGGCTCAGAGACCCTGGAGAGGCTCAGAGACTTTGGACTTGGAGCCTTGAGGGGGTGCAGGGGCACTCCCTCTGGGGGTGAGGTTTGCGTTATGTGTTGGTGGAGGAATGAGTGCTCAGGTGTACTCGGCCCTGCAGGTATGAAAGTGCATTCCAGGACACGCTCAGATCTGGGCACATGCTTCAGTTTTATTGAACATTTCCCATACAGGTAAATAAAAACCTTGCATGCCTTTTTTTTTTACTGGTAGTGTGGGTTTCCACATCACGGCAGCACGATATGCTGTGTGACAAGTTCTTCATTTGTGGGCACCTGTGTGGTGTCCCAAGGCTGGCTTTTATAAATAACACTGCACTGGGTGACTTGGAAGCGGTGCTCATCTTCAGCAAGTATTCCTGAAAAAGAAATGACCATCAGGGCCCTCCCTGGTGGCGCAGCGGGTTTACAGCACAGCACTGAGAAGCTAAAGCCACTTCCGCATGAGTTCGATTCCTGCCCGGAGGTGACCACATGGCGCGGCAGACCTCTCCTGACTCTCCCGCTGCTCCCCTCAGCAGTGTACTTGTCTATCTGCCTGTTCTGCTCCCCACTGTCTCTGGTGAAGCCTCTCACCGCCCCTGCACCTCTGGCCTGGACCCTAGTTCTGTATGCATAAATAAATAAATCTTAAAAAATAAAAAGTGACCATCAAAGTCCCTTTCAGCTTTGATGCTGCCAAATTACCCCCCTAGGGCTCGTCCCGATGCACCGCCCTGACACCCCTCCCTGGCACTGTAGCTCTCAGCACTGTGCGTGACAGCCTTTGTCAACCCGACGTTGCCTCTCAGCTGGGTGGAGCGTGTGCTCCGGCATCGCGTCCCTGCTCACCGCTGATTGTGCGTGGGTCTGTCTCCTCCTGTGTTTCATTCATCATGTGCTTCCTGTGAATGCTTAGTCCCTCGTCTTTTGAAAACCTGAGCGTTTCTCTTTTTCAGAGTAAGAACTCTTCATTTACTTGGGAAATTCTTCAGCATTCAGAGCTGTAGATACCCTCCCCCAGCCCCCAGTAGCCCCCAGGGATTTCCATCTTCAGCTTTGCCTGTGGTGCTTCTTGCAGAAAGCAGCCAGGATCATCTCTGTGTCATGAAAGTATCGGTCTTTCCCCCAAGGGGGGGGGTCTAGTTTGGCACTCCATGTGGCAAGTTCTTTCTCTGGGATCATCACTAACATCAACCAGTTTCTTCTAGTGCTTGCCAGCCAGGCCTCCTCAGCTCAGCTCCTGCTGCATACAAGCACCACCAGGGGCTTTAAGACTTCTGGGGGCTGCCCCACTCCCCAGCTAGGGCAGCTGTGATTTTACAAGACCCAAGTACATCAGACTCCTCTGGAGAACAAAGACTGCAGAGCCCAACCTCAACCAGAGTCTCTCCATTGGGGGGATGAGAAACTATATTTCTAGCATGTCCCAGATGCTATAGGGCTGAGGACCACACTGTGAGAGCCTCTAGACTAAGGTGTCACTAGGTGACCCCTAGATACAAGCCTTGGGACGACGGCTTCGGAAGTCTTGGCAAAAAGGAAGCTTTGCTCTGAGTGGGGCTTGTTTACCTCAAATGTCACCTCCCTAACCAGACCTTTCTGAGGCTTCCTGGGTGACTGTGACCCTTACCTTTTTCCCCTCTAGCTGTGCATAACTGTGGCAGTCATTGTGATGAAGTCCTCATGGGATTAGAGTAGGGTAGGGAAGTTCCCTAATCTGGTTCTGGGGAGACACTGAGGCAGAGTGATGATTCTCCCCTTTGGCCCCAGTGACATTTGTGCCTCACTGCTCTTTGTTACAGGGGTGCGATGGACAGGGCTGCCTATACTTGGTAGGGGGCTTGGAGGCATCTCTGACCTCTCCCCACACCACACACACCCCAGCCTGACAACCACAGGAGTTCCCAGACATTGCTGAAGTGTCCCAGAGACAAGAGGCCTGGTGGAGAACCCCGCTTTAAAGCACAGTGTGGGTCTTTATTCTGAGAGCAACCACAATCAGCACAATGATTTCAAGCATGGGCTGTGGGTGTGAGAGGCAGGTGGAGAGGTGTGACTGGATTTGTGTTTCATGGTTCCTCCTGATGCTGTATAAAATAGGAGTTAGGTGTGATCACTGGCCAGAAAGAAATGGCAAGTCCTAAGGCCCAGGGCTGCCTCCTTCTGTGGGGTGAGCAAGAATTAAACTTTTATTTGGTACAATTTTATGTGGACAGCTCTGGAAAAAGAAAATACATCCATATCATGCAATGACTCACATCTCCCTTAGAAATGGGCCTCCCTGGTGGCACAACAGGTTATGTGTCAGCACTATGAAATGCTGAGGACCGGCCCCAACGAGGACAAGGCAGGGTAGGGCCTTTTGGTGGGAAAGTGTCCGGCAAGTGGAGATTCCAAAAAGAGAGAAAGGGGAGCAGGCATGAGGAAGACATGGGAGTCAGAGTGGGGTATAAATCTTCCTGCTAATTTTCCAGCATGTCTTTATTTATACGATTTAGCAAGTAGTTAGTTACACTAATGCATCAGATAAGTTAATAAGAAATCAGCATAAAAGTTCTAAAGGAAGAGGGAAACAATGCATCCTCCTCCTGATATTTTATGGCATACTACACTATACACATATGTGATAACTTTCATGTATACGGATGTTTAACTATGACTTCAAAAGATAAGGGGTCTGGGAAAGGATGAGCTGTTAGCAAAGGATTTAAGGGTCCTAGGGAAGGCATAAATTGTGTTAGCAGAGTCATCAGTGATTGTCTACAGAAAAGCTAACGGCTAACTTAAGGCTAGCAGAGAGTAGCTAGTGTTTGTTTTAGGAAAAGATTAATTAAGACTAGCAGGGAGTAGTTAGTGATTGTTTAAGAAAAGGGTAAATTAAGAGGAAGCCACAGTCATGCATTAAGCAAACCCTGTGTCAATATGTTAGGAAATGGTTCATGAGTCCTTATACCCTGGGAGTTTTATCAGAGGTTTGCTTTTTGTTTCAAAAGACGAAGGGAGCTTCCCAGGAGTCTTGATGCTCAGGGGGGTCTTATCTCTCCTGGAGCTTGCCTTTTGTCTCTAGATACAGAGGAATTTCCTGTCCTGCCTTGTACTTTGCCCCCAGCCAGATAGCCAATTTATGGTTGCTTGGAATGTTTTTTGATATTATGATTGGTGATATTATGATTATACAAAAAAGGGAGGTTATAACATAAGTTAGCAATGGAAATTCTGATTTTTCAGAGCTTTTTCCTTCCATCTGAAATTTGCCAGTCAACAGAAGTTGCATAGCATGTGTCAATGAAGCTGTCCATAGTCACTGCAGTACATGTTTGATCCTGGGCCAGGGAGGTGACCCACATGGCAAAACAGACCTCTCCTGTCTCTCCACCTGCTTCCCTCAGCAGTATATTTTAGTAGATCCACCTATTCTGCTCCCTACTGTCTCTGATGAATCCTCTCACCCCTCCCCCCCACCTCTGGCCTATACTCCAGTTCTTAAATGCATAAATAAAACTTAAATCTTTAAGAAAAATAAAGTTTCATCTATGGTGATGGTGCACAGGTGACTAGGTGATGGAAATTTTGTGGGGACTACCCCTGAGAGAAGAAAGCAGATTGTGTAAAAATGAATAATGATGTAAAATATAGAGGGAGAAATTTTTAAATGGGGAGAAAGGTGAGTCTCATGCAGCAAATAAGGAGTTGCTGACTTACGGAGTTGACTTAGTTACCATGTACCCAAAGAACAGGGGCTCAGTGGGTGATAGGTATAATCTATCCATGTCTGCCAGCTTCCAGGCCTGGCACACGTGAGAAGCAGCCTCAGGAGGTGGCGCAGCCTATGGACCAAACCCAGCCTTTGGGAGATCATGTGAAGGGGGGAGGAGCTGGGAAGAAGGAAAAGAGGAATTTTCCATCTCTATTCCAGATGAAGGAAGTGCTTAGTCACTGCCTTTCTTCCTAGTGCCCAAACCCCGGGTGAAAAAGGAAAAGATCATTATCATGTCCTGGGTATTGAAATACTAAGAACAAATTTGCAGTTACCTAGTGCCTTCCTGATTCTGAGATCTCCTCAGTGTTAACGTTGTTTCACATCCTCAAGTGTTTCCTACAGCCCTTTCCTAGTTATAGCAGACATGTGGAACTAGCTGGCTTCCCCCTGTTTGGGTTATTTCCAACATCTCATAGAATAGGTATAGCGTGCACTTGACTGAGAATTGGGAAATTCAGGGCACAAGGTTCTAAATGTGTCGAGTGTGAACTGGCTCTGCCATGTTCCAGTTGTGGGTTCCAGTTGTATTAAATGTTTGCTTTAAAAACAAATATATTAACAAGCCAGACAGAAAAGGAAAAATATCAGATGGTTTCTCTGATAGCAGGAATTTAAAGGAACAGGTGAGGAAATAATGATAATGATGAACAGAGACATTTTGTGGGGGTGGAGTGGGGAATAGGGTCAAAAACAGTGTGGGGGAGGCAAATGCACTGGACTATGGTGATGGCACATGAGTGATTTGGTGATGGGAAGCCCATGGGGATTACAACTGAGATGGAAAAATGCACAAAAATATGTAAAAATAAACTATTATAAAATTTTAAAAAAACATATTACCAATAGTGAATGACTAGAAACAACCCAGTGTCTATCAGCAGTAGAATGGGTAAGTAAATCATGATGTGCTTGTTCGATGGAATAGTATGCAGTCATGAAAATTAGCAAACCACTGCTACCAACATCATCATGTGTGGATCTCCCCAACATCGCATGAAAGATAGCACACACAAATGAGTGTGTATTGCTTGCTACCACTTACACAAGGTCCAAACCCTGACAAAACTAATCTATGGTGACATGAAAATGGCCATTAATTTTAGGCAGTTGGTGAGCATGAGGAGGTCATGGGATGCTGGTTGTGTTTATTGTTGTGGAGGTTGGTTATATGCATCAATTTATAAGCATTCAAGCTGGTCGCTTTTGATATATGCTTTGTCTGTGTATGTTATGCCTTAAAAAGATGCACTGGCATAAGACATCAGTCTGTTTAACAGCAACTGTGCTTCTCCCCCCAGATTGGTGAACAATGTGAGTTGAAGACCATTGAAAAAGAGAAGGCGGTGGTAGCCCTGCCACCCAAGGAAGCCAGCAAATGCCACAGAGAAGACTTGGCCCAAGCATTTTGTGTAAGAATTGAATTTGCTTTTGGGGCCAACTGTGGCAGGGGTTTTAGCTGGAAAAGAAGGCCACATACTAATGAGTGTGTAAAGCTGAAAACTGCTTTAGACCTTGGGCGTTTGCATCTGTATCATCACCATTAGGAATGCTGTCCGTGTGAGCGCCCTCAGACTCTGGGTGGCATGGTGCCTTGCTGGAAGGGGAGGGGGCTCCTGGGGGAGGGCACTCCTTCCCAACACAGTGGCATTTCTCCACACTGAAGACAGGGAACCAGGTAACCCACACAGGAACAAAGGTCAACGCTGGAAAGCAGCATGACAAGGGTTGAATCCAGGAGTTTTGACGTTAAAGTTCAGACTCTGAACCCTCCTCTTATTTATTTATAATCTATGGTGTTGCCAACTAGCCAAACCCCATTCTCACAGGTATCTCCAGTGAATTTTAATTCCTGGCCAGTGTAAGAGAAAACAAAGACACCCTCCTGGCCCACAACTTCTCCCTGAGGCTGCAGGTGGTTGTCCTGGGTTTTAATTGTCTTTACTTAGATGACTGGGCAAATGGAATGAGGTGGATGGACATTCACTCTTAACCCACCACCCTTGGGGCAAGCATATGAAACTCAAAGGGAGTGGGCTACAGTTTCAAGTTGGAAATCAGGGTTGCAGGCTGTTCTTGAGAAAAGTCCAGAAGCCTCTTTCAACTCAAGTCCTGCTGTGAGCTTCTGCAGAAAGGAAGGACATACATTTGGTCACCCATGTTTTCCCTCCCCAGAAAGTGAGTGTGGTTTCCTTATTCTGCTCAAAAGAATCTAGAACTCAGTTGGCTTTTCTGTCTCTACTAACAGGGTCTCCCTAATGCCTGCTTGGCTGCTGGGCTTTTCCAGCAGCGGGACTTAGTGTTATTTTACTAAGGGCCTGATTCCTAACTGCCACCCCGGAATGGCTGAGCTGTTGCTGTTGCTGGCCTTTTTCTATTTTTTTTAATTGTAAAGGATACAATGTAACATTTTCCTCTTTTTTTAAAAAAAGATTTATTCACTTATGCACACAGAACTGGGGTACAGGCCTGAAGTACAGGGGCAGTGAGAGGCTTCACCAGAGACAGAGCGGGGAGCAGAACAGGCAGATGGACAAAGTACACTGCTGAGGGGAGCAGCAGGCAGGTCAGGAGAGGTCTGCTGCGCCATGTGGGTCAGCTCCCTGGCCAGGGATCAAATTCGTGCTGCAGTGGCTGTGGCTGGCTTCGTAGTGCTGTGCTTCAACCCATTGAACCGCCAAGAAGGGCTTCCGTTTTCCCTTTTAACTGTTTTTAGGGGCATACTTGAACAGCGCAGGGTGCTTACACAGGATTCTGTAACCATCTCCAGAACTGTTTCCATCTTGCAAAACAGAAACTCTGCTCCCATCAAACCCCCTCTCCCATTCCACCTTCTCCCCATGTCTTTGACCCCTTTAGGGTCAGGTGGGGTGCTTCCACCTCTCAGCGACTGAGATGCTGCTGCTGGGGTTGCTTTCACCCCCCCCTCGGGTGCCCGGGGTCTTTGAGCAAGCCCTGGCACTCGTGGCGGGAAGCCCACTTTCCTCGCCCACTGTGTATGTGGCGGGCTCATGGAGGCCAAGTTCTGTGACGTGGCTCTGGGCCCATCACAGCCTCGGCTTCACTGTCCGGCCCAGGTGGACTTACAGAACGGGCTGTCGGAGTGCTCGGTGACACAGCGCAGGCTGGTCCACGGCTGGAACGAGTTTGTCGCTGACAACACTGAACCGGTGTGGAAGAAATACCTCGACCAGGTAGAACTGCCCCTCCCTGCATTAGCCCGGGTGAGCCGGAGGGTGGGGCGGTCCCTTTCCCTATCGACTGAGGGTGTCCTTGGACCAGTCCGCAGGAGCGTGGGGTGGTTGAACGGCAGAGATAAGGGCAACACTCCCTGTTCCCCCATTGAGGCTGCCGGAGTGGGGCTGTGAGGAGGTGATTCTCCACCCAGCAGCCAGGTCATGAATAATTCCTGAGGGGTGCCAGGTGCCATGCTAACGGAGTAAGTAGATAAGTAAGCATGAATGTACTTAACCTTCCTCTAATCCCCATTTTGAGATGGGGAAGGTTAAATTCAGAGAAGCTGAAACATCTCCCGGGGCGGTGTAGGGCTGCCAGATACAACAAGAAAGATAGAGGACGCCCTGTTAGAGCACCTTGTTAGAAGAAAGAGCCTCAGACAGATAGACAGGAGCAGTGGTTCCGTAGAAGGCTAGCCAGACGTGCAGGGACGTGCTTCAGCAGAATGTTCCTCTTTTTTTTTTTTAATATATATTTACTTATTTATGCTTATAAAATGGGGGTACAGGCCAGCGGTATGGTGGATGAGAAGATTCACCAGAGACAGAGTGGGAAGCAGAACAGGCAGATGGATGAAGTACACTGCTGAGGGGAGCAGTGGGCAGGTCAGGAGAATTCTGCCATGCCATGTGGGTCAACTTCCCTGGCAGGGGGGATCAAACTTGAGCTAAGGTAGCTTCGGAGAGCTTCATAGTATGGTACTTTAACCCATTGTGCCACCAGGGAGAGCCCAGGAATGTTCCTCTTGTGTGGGAAATTCAGTTGTGTAGTGCATGGGCATTGCAGCCCAAAGTTACCCAGCGCCAAGTGGCATCTCTGGACAGTCAGACCAGGCTGCTGCCCCAGAGCCCTGCCTTTCTGGGCCGCTGTCACCAGTGCACCTGAGGGGTGCCTGGAGGCCACTGGGGAGAGGGAAGAAAAGGTTGAAGTAGATGTGACTGCAAGTTCAGGTCTAGACATCAAGCCCCCTCCACTCCCAGGTCAGAAAGCCCCAGGGTTTCCCACATCCTAAAGCCACTCAGATGTCTGCAGCTCGCCTATGCTGCTGCACCCCCTCAGCACCCCTTGCACCCTCTCTCTCCAGTCTGGGACTCCTGCCTCAGGCTCTGGGGCATTGCTGTTGGCTCTGCTAGGGAGGATTTCGTGATTGGTTAGTCCAGGGAACAATCACAGTCCTCCGGCAGCATCCTCAGCCTCCGGCTGTCAGTGCAATGACGATGTGACTCATTGATGCATTCGGGGACCAAATAAGCTTCTGGGTGTGCAGGTGGCTTGGCCAACCCAGAAGCTTCCTGGAACCCCAGTGCTGGAGGAGGCAACAGGGCCTCCTGGAAGTAGGAGTTCAGAGAAGGAATGTGTGAGGGCCCATATCCCTTCTGTTGATGGGCCTGGGCTTGTTCTGGCCTGGCGACCCCTTCCCCGCACTGGGACTGCCTGCTCCCGTCCTTCACTCCTGCCAGGTCAGAACCTCACCCCAAGGTTCTCCTCTAGTCAGGGCCTTTCCAGAAACAACATCTCATCAATCACACGTGATAAGGCTCCCAGAGAGTGCAGTGAGGACTCAGAGTTTGGGGTTGATGGCAGAGTGTGAGACAGGTGTTTGGTGGGGAGGGTACGACTGGCACCCAGGGAGGTGATGTTTGAGCAGAGACCTGACTGATGGAGGGAAAGAGCTGCTAAGTACCTGCTTGAGTGATGCTGTATGTGTGAGGGGTGTGTGTATAAGGGCTGTATGTATAAGGGATGTGTGTGAGGGGTGTGTGTGTGTGTGTGTGTGTGTGAGGGGTGTGTGTGTGCAAGGGGTATGTGTGTATGTGAGGGGTGTTCCTCCCTCTGTCAGGTTGAATAGTGTCTTCCAAGTTCCTGTCCACTTGGAACCTCAGGGACCTTATTTGCAGATGTGCTTTGTTAGGATGAGGTCCTCCTAGATGAGGGTGGCCCTAAACTCCATGACTAGTGTCCTTTGAAGAAGGGAAGAGACTGAGACATGGGGGACTGGCCATGTGAGCACAGAGGCCAAGACTAGAAGGATGTGCCAGCACCTGAAAGAGGCTGGAAGTTTCCCCGGTAGAGCCTCTGGCCCGGCCCTGCCCACCAGCTTCTGTCCTGTGGCCTCAGGCCAGTGATGGCCAGCCGCCCTGCTGGCAGCTGGAAGAGGCCAGACGTCAAACCCTTCGAGCCTCTGGCATGGCCCTGCCCATACCATCACTCCAGCCTCCGTCCTTGGGGCCGCTAAGGAACTGGTCTCCATTGCTTGAAGCCCCCCAGCCTGTGGACATGGTTACTCTCTCATGGGGCTTCCCGAGCCCCGATATCCCTCTGCTCTCCACTCTATCCCCCCTCCCTGGATGACCAGAGAAGGGTGTCCCCCCGGTGCTGGTGCTCCCGCCCCTGGTCCCCAAAAGCTGCTCCCAGCCCACTCAGCTCCATTGTCGCAGCCATGGGCACTTCTCTGCCCATGGCCCTTTTGGACCTTTCATTAGGAAAAAGTCTCAAAACTGTAAGAGAGACAGACAGACGCCACCAGCCCCTGGGTGCGCCACCTCGAGCCTGGTGCAGAGCCGGCCCCCACCCCAGACTCAAAGATGACGCTTGCAGTTAATGTCACATCCCATCAGGAGGGTGGGTCCTGCCTGGAGCATCTTGGAGACATAGTGAGGTGAGGCGAGGAATTCCAGTGCAGGACTGACCAGTGTCTCGACAGTGATGGTGTGTCACGGTGACCCTAAGATGCGGGTGTCCCTGAAACTTCGGCTGTGGGCTTGTGGTGGGGTAGGATCTTGGCACAGAGGCCGCCTTCCTCCCCAGCCCCCACACTTAGTGCCCACCTAGAAGCAAGTGCAGAGGAGGCCTGGACCTTGGGGTGACGTCAAAGGAGAACCTCCCTGTCTCGCCTTTTTCAGTTTAAGAACCCACTGATCCTGCTGCTGCTGGCCTCGGCCCTGGTGAGCGTGCTCACCAGAGAGTATGAGGATGCTGTCAGTATTGCCCTGGTGAGTGTCCGTGCGGGGGCCTGGGCCAGCCCCGAGGGGCCTGCGGTCTGCTTATTTTCAGTAGGCGAGGGGGAAAGAGCTTGGCTAGACATGGAATCAACCCAAATGCCCAAAAGTAGATGCCTGGATTAAAAAGATGTGGCACATATACACAATGGAATATTACTCAGCGATCAAAAAGATAAACACATGCCTTTTGCAGCAACATGGATGGAGCTGAAAGGGATCAGGCTTACTGAGATAAGCCAGAAAGATAAAGAAAAATACCAGGTGATTTCACTCATAGCAGGAGCATAAAGGACCAGGGAGAGGAAATAATAATGAACCTGAATATACCTGGGACATTTTATGGGGGCAGAGTGGGGAATTGGATCAAAATTAAGTGCACTGGAACGTGGTGATGGCACACGGGTGATGTGGTGATGGGAAGCCCACGGGGATTACAATTGAGATGGGAAAAGGCACAAAATGATGTAAAAATAAACTATTATAAAAAAAAATAGAGTTTGGCTAGAGAGGATAAAGATAAAGGCGGAAAACACAGCAGGAAGGAAGCCACGCGGCTGACGGGTCAGCAGACAGCAAGGACAGCGGTCCTCTCTGCTGCTGCCTTCTGCCTGGCCCGGGTGGCTGCTGCTGGGGAACAGTGCACAGAAAGTTGCTTTCCTGTGCCCCCTGGAGGGCTCTGCTCAGTCCTGGCAGTGCAAGCGCCACAGAGAGTCACTAACTGCCCGTCAGCCATGACCCCATAACCGCGGAGCTCCGATACAAAGCATTTTCCAATTTCACTGAAAGTTACATGATAAAAAATTAACCATTCAAAGGAAATTATTTCGTGGTGCTCAGTATTTTCACAGTACTGTGCAACCACCACCTTCCACCAGTTCTGAAGTGTTTTCTAAAATCCCAATTCCCGTTAAAGTTGTTCTCTTGGCGCTCTCCCCGTCCCCGCAATCTCCCACCACCCCGTCTCGTTCCTGTCTCTCTGGCTCTGTCTCATCCAAGGAGTCCCCGTGGATGGCGCCCCACACCGAGCGGCCTTTACAGCTGGCTTCTGCCGGACGCCCGTCAGCTCTCTTCCTGCTGCTCTCCGTCTGCCATATGCTTGCCAGGCCAGGGCAGGCTCATGGCCCAGGGCCCAGGCACCACCTGCATCTCCTGATGTGGAGCAATGTTCACAACATGCTGTTGAGCACCCAGGCAGTTTGTAAAAGAATATGTCTGTGCGACATAACCCTTGTTGCAACATGTCTGTGCAGGCAGATTCAGACAGGCACCCCACAGCGTGACCCTCTGGGCGGGGTGATAGACTTGGGGGGTTCTCTGCTTTTTTCTTGGGGCTGACCTCTGTCCCAAATCTCTGCATGGTGTATTTACTTGGGAAGAAGAAAGGAAATCCACTGAGAAAGCTGCTGGGTGTTAACGCCCCCTCTGTTTGCTCCCCAGGCCGTGCTGATCGTGGTCACTGTGGCTTTCATCCAGGTGTGTATATTTACTTCCTGAGGCCCCTCCAGTGGGTTTGGGTGCCCCAGGCAGGACGGCAGCTTTGTGAGGTTCCTGCCTTTATGCATGATGTTTGCTGTTTTTCTTGCCAGGAGTACAGGTCAGAGAAATCTCTGGAAGAGCTGACCAAGCTGGTTCCTCCTGAATGTAACTGGTGAGTCAGGGACCCCCTGGGGCTTTGTGACTATGGAGGAGCCAGTAGATTGGTGACTTTGGGGACATTTGTATCCTGTGCAGTATGATCTAGGAGAACCGGCTCTTGCTGGTGCTCAGGAGACCTGGTGTGTGCCCTGCCAGTGCAGTGCTGTGTGACCTTGGGCATGTGTGGGGCTTCTCTGTTCCTCAGCAGTGTCTAGCCAGGGTTTCTAATCTGGTCAGTGGCCAACCTTCCTGGCCTGGTGGTCTTGGGTGGCAGGAAAGGAAGAGGTGGTTTGTGGAATAAATGATCTAGACACAAGATAGTGCCTTTGCCTCAGGAGTCTTGCAAGGAGACTCAAGAAAGTGAGATTGAGGGCTGAACAAGGCCAGGCATTGGGTTAGTCAAAGGTGGGATGACATGAGAAAGAACCAGGAAACATATTCCCCGCCCTTTCCTGCCCCCAGTATGTCACTTTTTGGTATCATATTGTCATGACCAAAGATGTTTAAAGAGAAAAAAGTGAAGACAAGACCATCTGCTGATACCTCATGGTATTTCTGTTTATTTAGTGTAGTGTGATGCAATAGAACTTTCTGGAATTTTCTATCTGTGCTGCCCATTATGGCTATACTAACGGGAGAAGATATAGCTAGGGAAGCTGAGGAATTGAATTCTTAATTTTCTTTAATCTAAAGTTAAATTTGGCTTAATATCCCATTTAGATAAATAAAATTAAATTTAGAGTAAATAAAATTAAGAATTTAAAGACTGACAGCCATACTGGCGAACTAAATCCTAGCTCATCTGGAAGGATCTTTGCCAGTGGGAGAGGAAGCCAGCACACTAGGAGGGAAGATGCTTTAGCCCTGGGTTTTTCTCAATTTAATTATTAATATACCGGAACCCATTAATTTATCCTCTTTGTAAAAATGAAATGATTTCACAAAAGGTCAAAATCTTCGCACTGAGCCCCACTGGCATGGATTGAGTTCCTTTCAGGGTCATGGGTCTTGTCCATGTCTCATGCTACTCAAAAGAAAGGGATGGAAACTTCCCAGGAACTGAGGTGCTTTGGAAGCGTTTCAGTTTGGGACAAGTCTTTTATTTTCTGAGGCACAGTGCTTGAGACAAGCCTCATCATCTGTTTGGAGAGACATGGCATAGTCGAGCCACAGAACTGGGGACAGAAAGATCTGGCAAGATATTCTTGCCTTTCTACAAATCAGCAACATGGCTCTGTGGGGGAGGGGGGGAGAGGCTAGAGAATAACAGACAAAAAGAGATGATGAAAGCATTAGTGAGAGTTCTGGAAAGGCTAATGGGCAGAGAAGATCTGGGTTGACTGGTAGATGTGTAAGCCTGTCAGAAATCCAGATATGTGACGTAATCAGATGCATAGCCCAAAGCATCCATGATTCATGTTGTTTGATGATTGTATCTTAAGTTTAAATATCAAGTCTTGGCCTTCCAGGTGAGCTATATGCATTATTGATGTCCCCAGAAGTCACTTCTAAAAGACCATTTTATTTTCAAGAATACTGGAGGCTGGCATCCTGATGGAGATGAAAGACAATGAAAACAGAAAGCCCCCTCTCGTGTCTCCAAAACCCATTTTACCCCTTTTGAGAAATACCCCCATGTGAATTCTCCGAAGTCACCTCAGTCCTTTACAGCCATTAAATATTTATTGAGCCCCTACTTCATGTCAGGAGAAAGAGTTCAAGGTCACTCAGGTGAACAGGATGGGAAGGCCATAGTTTTTAGGGCACTCATGTTTCTACTTGGGAAGGCAGATAATTAAGTAAAAAAGTGAAAGGATTTGGGGATGTTCCAGGCATAGCAAAGCCAAAAAACCTCTCTGAAATCCAAAGCCACAAAAACTCTCAGAGATACAATTGCAGCTGTGGAAAGGTAGGGACAACTTTAACTAGCTGATAATCAGAGCACCCTGGTCTGACATTTAAGAAGGAACTGACATTTAAAGAAAGAGAAAGCCTGGAAAAGGGAAGGCACCAGCTCTGGGAAGAGCTGAAGGAACAGGAAGGTATATATCTGATCAGCAATCTTCTTTATAAAGATCAGAAGAGTCAGCTGCACAAGCCACAAAGAACTGTCTTGACTCATGACAAGGGGTGTGAGGCGGGGGACGGTGGGGTGAGTTCATCAAAGGGCACCAGGGACCTAGTCCTTTCATTTCTTTACATTGCCATCCTCAACTTGTTGATGCTGTTCTCAGGCTGGTACCTCATGGTGCCAAGAAAGGTGCCACAGCGCCAGACATCACAGCAAGCATGAAAACATATACTAGAAGGGTGTGGTCTGTGTGTGTCTGTGTCTCTTAGGAGTCCCTAGCAGTTCTCCACTCATGTCTCCAAGACTAGTGTGGCAGAAAGTGCTTGTGCCCAAACCAGCAACAGGCAGGGTTGGGGTCACCCTGGTCTTACTCGGGAACCCCCCTCACATAATTGTAGAGAGGGGGTGGCTATCAGAACAAGATCGAAGTCTGTTCACAGGAGGAAGGAAATGTCTCCAGCTTTCAAGTCAGCAGAGTCCTTGAGACTAGAGCAAGCTGGATGTGTTCAAGGGCTGATGGGATGGGAGACAAGAGATGTGAGAGGGAATGGAGGTGGGCCCGGGCCCAGAGGGCCTTAGCAGGGCCTCTGGCTTCCACTCCGAGGTCCTGGAGAGCCTGCAGTTGGTTTGGAATAGGGGGAGGTGATCTGGGGTTTGGCAACCTCCTGGCTGCCGTGTGCAGCAGGCTTGAAGGCCAGAGGGGAGGCCATGCCGCATGCAGGTGATAGGGCAGGGGATTCCCGCTGGAGCCTGTGTGCCCGACGAACCCTGCCCCGTGTCTGAGGGCTCACAACCATCAGGAACACCTTGGGCTGAGGGAAGCTGGGCCGGACTCCCCGGGCCCTTGAGTGCTCCTCCTGGCTCTGTGGGGTGCTGCAGGCCCGAGGGGTGTGTGTTTTCTGAGGATTGCTGCTCGCTGCCAGGTCTGCTGACGAAGTCTCCGAGCCACCGAGGCGCTTCTAGGCATCCTGGCCTTGTTTCCAGGCAGGGTAAACAATCGTCGCCCCACTTTTCAGATGTGGCCCAGGGCTTCTAGAAACCACACATTTCCTCTTTTTACTTAGGCTACTTGGCCTTAGAAGGCAGTGAAACCATAAAGGCACAGAGCTCATCCATCACTGAAAGATTAAGTGGGTTTCAGTCACCTTTGCTCAAATGCTTCCAGCGGCATGAAGACGGGGTGCGAATGGGGGCGCTTTTGCTTTTGTGCCATTTCAAACGCAGCATACGAGATGGAAAACTCCAGCACCTGCTTGCACGAGACTTGGTTCCCGGCGACATCGTGTCTCTCTCGATTGGAGACCGGATCCCAGCAGACATCCGGCTCACCGAGGTGAGCAGCATCCCGGACCCGGGGCAGGGAAGGGAGGGAAGGCCCGCGGCTCCCGGCTCCTGTGCCCACATCCAGGCACACAGACAAGTGGGGAGGCTGGATTTAGCCGGATGCCCTGCGGTCTGTTTCACGAATGAGTTCTCATTTCAGGCCAGGCCTAGCAAGGTTGAGTTTGGGGACCCGCTCACTGCCAGGCCTGTGCAGAAAACTCAGCGAGGGCAGGATGGGGAATGGGAGCGGCTGTGAGAGACAGCCACAGGGCTGCTGGCAAGAGGTGAGATGAGATTGCTTAGTGCCCAGGAGGGAAGCAGGTGACACACATAGAAACTAGGGCTCCGGCTTATAGGTGGGGGTGGAGGGGGGACATTTGGGGCAAGCGCTTTCCCTGACCTTCATAGCTCTCGGGCATCCCTGCTCTACAGGACAGTCCCTGAGGGTCTCCTGATCACGGATTCTTGAAAACAGGTTGAATCAAGGGCAGAGAGCTCTGTGACGGGGCTAATCTATTTCATGATCCCTTCCAAGACTGCTTAAGAGTCCTTCAAAGCTTTCAGTTATAAAGGATTTAGCACACCTGCCTTACTGATTTCCACATTCTCAGGAATTGTAGGATCAGTAGAAGGTGGGGCCTGGGTGGTAGAGGGGTCAGGGGAGGCGGAGAGGTGGAGGGGTCAGGTAGAGAGAGGCACCCTGCCCCTGACCTGTATTCGCAACAGGTCTTTGCACTAGAAGCAGGGCCAGAGGCCGTCTTCTGTGTAGACACCCAGGCTCCAGGCCCCTCTGTCCTGACTGTCCACCTCAAGGCCAGGCTAAGGCCTGGTGAGCAGAGGGTCAATCACTCCCAGGCTCCTGGGGGCCCCTCCTGTGCCAGTATAAATACCGCCCTGTCCACTTCTCCCAGAGGCAGCACTGAGCTCGCACCCCGAGTCCACGCACATGGATCCCCTCAGAGGGCTCCTTGTTCAGTGACCAAGCCCCACCCACAAGGAAACAGGAGGCTTCAGTGTGAGTTTCCCAACACAGCATTCCCACGTGCAGGGTGGGGTCCAGATGCTGGGCGGCCAGTACGGAGGACACAGCCCACTACCTGTGTCTTGCAGGGGCAGTGCAGCAAGGTGGCTGGTGCCCTGGGCCTGGGAGTTGGCCTGGATCTGTTGTTTAGCTGTGTGACCTGGAGCAGGTTACTTAACCTCTCTGTTCCTGCACTGCCTCGCCTGTAATAGGCAGGATGATGGTGCCCACAGGGGCTTGTAAGGATGAAGTGACTTCACTGATGCAAAGAATTCAGAGCCTGGCAGCAAGGAGGGGTCACGTGCTGGCAGTCAGAGGCATCCGAGGCCTGAGTTTCCAGTGTCCACCTGCAGTGCCATGGTTGACTCTGAGGAGAGGACTGCCCCTCTGGGCCTTCCCGCCTCTCCTGTCAGAGGGGTAGTTTTTATTTCCACTCCAGTGGGTTCTTGCGTAGATTAAGCATCTTGGCACCGTATATTGCCATAATGGAATTATCGTTCCAGCCTCGACCACAGCTCTTTAAGACAATTCTTTTAAAACTCCAAATAACTCCCTGGCTCCTTGAGCTCATTTTCTTCCTGTTTATATGAAATTCAAGTGTCCCTGGTCACGAACACCACCACTGCCTCCAGCCGTAAGCCTGCTGGATAGTGTTTTGCAATTCCGTGGAACAATCAAATAGCTTTGTTTATTCACAGTGGACTATTTTATCAAGCATTAAGCTTGGAGATCAGAAGAGCTTTCTATACATATGAAAAGCCATTTAGGTCCAGGAAACAGGCTCAGGAAAGCCCTTGAAGTAAGTGACCCTTCCTGCTTCAGGTCCCCCCCTCTGCCTTGCCCTACTCCCCAAACCTTATCACTCATTCTTTCATGAAGTATTTCTTGAGCACCTACTATGTGCCAGGAACTGTACTTAGGTACTAGGATGCAGGGGAGGAAATAGGCCATGTGTTCCTGCAGTTATAGCCTAGATAAGAGACAAATCATGGTGGGAGCATGAGGGAAGGAGTTCTAGATTTCCCTCACAGGAAAAACTTGCCTAGCTCAATGCAGTCGCAGAAGGCTTCCTGGAAACAGCAGCTTTTGAGCCAACCAGGGGTGAAAAGGCAGTAGGAACACTCAGATAGTCTTGTAGAAGTGTAAAGACTAAAATGAAAAACAGAACAAGAAAATTTGAGGAAGTGTTAAGACTCGTGTCTTGGCTCGGAAGGGAGGGGTCTTCGCGCAGCCTTGACCTCTTGGATGCTTGCGACCCCAAACAGAATTTAGTGGAAAAAAAAAATCAGGATCAGGTCTGACACTTTCTACTTCCACGTGTGCCCAGCGGGCCCCACTGGCTGACAACTCTCTTCTTGTACTGCCAGCTGCTCCCCCCATGCTCTGCTACCCCTTGCCCCCCACACTGAGCCTCATTACCTCTGCAGGACTGTAGCTGCTTCCTCCTAATGCAGATGGCCCACTTCTTATCTCACCGCAGCCTTTCCTTCTCTACTCAACTTTTCATGCTCCTCGTTACTTTTCACCCTCCACCCACACCTTGCACAAGTGTTCGCTCCAGTCAAGCTGCCCCCACCTGTGTGTCCACAGACGGCTGTGCCCTCTCATCTGGTTAAGTCCCCTCTTCCATTCAGAGCTCCCTGAGGACAAGGAACAGCTCTCCACCATTGTGACTTCAGCACCCAGGGCAGCGCCCATCGTTCCCACCCTCACTCCCTAGAGGGTGACTGGCTCCACTGCTCTGCCTGAGGGCATTGCCCATCTCCCACTTTTCCAGCTCATCGCCCCAATGCCAGCCTCCTGTTTCCCATGCCCCACCCTTCTGCTGGGGGTGAGATTTGATTAGAACATCAGATTGCTCTGATTGCGTCTCTCACTTTCAGTCAATGGAGGGGGTTCCTTCCCAGTGTTAACTTGTCATGTTTATTGCAACATTACTGAAAAGTAAACAGATGTAGAGTTAGGTCCAACTCCATGTGCTTCCAGAACCTGAGCCATATTTTCCAGTTAAGCACAGCTCATTGACATCTCTATCACACCCCATTAGATGGCTCTCTCTCTAGCAAGTGGCTACTGATTTCTGCTGCCGCCTGGGGCTGTGGGTGAACAGGAGCCCCTATTATCCTTGGGGACAGGGATCCCCTGGCAGTATGAAGATTCTAAAAAGATAGGTATTGAATTTTAAATATTTGAAATTATAAAGAGCACACAGGCTCCTGTTTGAGAACACAGATCTACAAGTTCTTTTCAGAGTTAGTAAGAAAGAGGCTTTTTCTTCAAGCTCATCACCTAGGCTTACGTGACAAGGTCCTGCAGGATGGGTCCCATCCTTATGTCCTCAACAGCATCTGGCACAGTGCTGGCCCCAGGAGACTCACCCTTGAGTGTTAGCTACAAATCTGGTCAATTTTGCAAAATGTTTAAGAGTGCAGTATCTGGAACCAGAGCCTCTGTTTCAAAGCTCAGCTTTGCATCTAACTAGCTTTTAATCTTGAGCAATCGCTTTGTACCTCAGTTTCACAATGGGGGAAATAACACCTCCCTCCTGGAGGGTGTGAAGATTAAGAAATAAGCCCTGCCAAGCACTCAGTGCCAAGCCTGCCACATGGTAGGCACTCTAGAAATGGGAGCACCTCCCTGAGCCTGTCCTCAGGAGGGAGAGAATGAGAATAAAACAACCTGTGTCTGTATATGGCTCTGGTGTGTGTGTTTCTGGCATGTGTCTGAATGCGTATCTGGGTGTAGCTGACATTGAATCTCTAGGCTCTGGTGTTCCAAACACACAGATTGGGCAAAATTTCCAGGTGGGGGGTAGGGGAGATATGGAAGGTTAGGTCAAAGGCACAAGTTATTTGACAGGCATTTATAAACTCCTCGTTGACTATATTTGTTCTTTTTTCAGATTTATTTATGAGATTTATTTACAGAACTGGGGTATAGGTGAGAGGTGCAGGGGAGGTGAGAGGACTCACCAGAGACAGAGTGAGGGGCAGAAAAGGCAGATCAATGAAGTATACTGCAGCAGGCGAGACAGGAGAGGTCTGCTGCACCATGTGGGTCAGTCACCTCCCTGGCCGGGAATCGAACTCGCACTGAGCATCTGTGGCTACCTTTGCAGGGCTGAGCTTTAACCCGTTGCATCACCAGGGAGGGCCTGCCTACATTTTTCCTTAACATCACCTACAATTTACAAAAATGTTAAGAGAAGCCCTGGGAATTCCATGTTTTTCAAGAAGGTCCATAAGTTCGAAGCTGTCCCAGTTCCAGGTGGCACCTCAGGCCATGTTCTGATGCGTGACGCCTGCTCCCCCCGTCTTTGCTCTCCATGGGCAAGTGACTTTAAGGTGCCAGAGACCATCCTGGATTCACCACCGCTTCCCAGGAGCAGGGGACAGCCCCACTGCTCTCTCC
Organism: Condylura cristata; assembly: GCF_000260355.1. Lineage (NCBI taxonomy): Eukaryota > Metazoa > Chordata > Mammalia > Eulipotyphla > Talpidae > Condylura > Condylura cristata. The sequence goes on along the minus strand of NW_004567129.1, from coordinate 4,075,512 downwards.
CTTTGCTCTCCTAGGTCACGGACCTCTTGGTGGATGAGTCCAGCTTCACGGGAGAAGCTGAGCCCTGTAGCAAAACGGACAGCCCATTGACAGGTGGGGGGGACCTCACCACCCTGAGCAACATCGTCTTCATGGGGACTCTGGTGCAGTATGGGACAGGGCAGGTGAGCCTGGGCTCTCAGGGGTCTGGTGCCCAAGCCCCTCAGGTGCCCACACTCTCTCATACGTCTCTCTCCCAAACACAGGGGGTTGTGATTGGAACAGGAGAGAGGTCTCAGTTTGGAGAAGTGTTTAAGATGATGCAGGCTGAAGAGGTAAGGACGTGGGGCGAGGGGACTTGGGTTTTTTGTGGGCTAGTGTTTGAGATCATCCCAGGCTCGTGATCTCTCTCAGCCTGCTCAGCTGTCTCAAAAACAAGAATCTGGTGGTTAATGTGAATGCACTTTTTTCAAAAAGATTTTTTTATGCAGTAAAGAACTGGGGTACAGGCCAGATGTGTTGGGGGGAGATGAGAGGATTCACCAGAGACAGAGTGGGGAGCAGATCAGGCAGATCAACAGAAATACACTGCTGAGGGGAGCAGCGGGCAGGTCAGGAGAGGTCTGCTACGCATGTGAGTCAGCTCTGGGGCTGGGGATACTTGTGCTGCAGTGGCTGCAGGTAGCTTCCTAGTGCTACAACTTAACCCCTTGTGCCACCAAGGACGGCCCATGAGTGCTCTTTTTAAAAACTTTACTTTTGGAACTTTTATTAGAATTTTGTCAGGTTACACCCTACAGGCATTGACAAGTACAACACGAGACCCTGTTAGTCATCATTCAGCTGATACATAAAAACCAAGATGTAGAAGCTGGGGGCTCCACTGGGGTCTTGGCTCACAAAACCATTTTCTTATCCTCTCAGACACCTAAAACTCCTCTGCAAAAGAGCATGGACAAGCTGGGGAAACAACTGACACTTTTCTCCTTTGGCATAATTGGTGAGTGGGGAGGTGTCTGACTGGTCCTAAGTTGCTGTTTTCCAGCTGTCTTGCTGGTCTGGGTGAGGGGTGGGAGTTGGGGTCTGAGGTTCTGTGACAGCGACATGAGATTTCTGTATTAGTCAGAGCCGTAACAAGTGGCCCCTACAGTTTAATGGTTTGACGTGATTAAGGCTATTTCTTGCTCACACCTCAGTCCGTGAGCATGTTCCTGTCAGGTCACTTTCCTGAATAGCTCTCCTCCAAACACACACTCAGGGACCAAGGCCCCGACAGTATTTTTGATTCTCCCTTCTTCCAGATCTTTGGAGGGGGTTCCATAATTCTATTTGACCAGCAAGTGGGGAAGAGAGACCAGAAAGGCTTGTGTAGGAAAATTTTAAGGCATAACCAGGAAGTGAAATCATCACTTGCCCACACGCTATTGGCCAGAATGGAGTCACATGGCCTACCTGACTAACAAGGGAGACTGGGAAATGTAGTTCAGCTCTATTTCTGTGCTAGTCAGTAGGCTGCATTTAGGCTTATGCCCTCTGCCCTTTGGCAATACATCCAGAAATATCAACATGATATTGCAGGTCGTATCCTGAACATCCTGGGCCCTCTACCTTTTCCTTTCTGAGTCTCTGGCTCTGGTTTTGGTTCTGTGTTCTTCAAGCCCAGCCTTCAGGATCAACTACTGACTAGCCCATAGTAGATTTCTCAATGAACACTTGTTGAGAGAATGAGTTATTACAGGAACATTTAGTTAGCAGTTAATGACAGCTAGAATCTACGCTAGGTTCTAGGGGCACCAAGGTGAGGAAGGGCCCTGGGCAGATATGGGGGAAAACGAACGTAAAGTTGGCTGTCAGCCTTGCTTGGGCGAGATGGGAAGGTTCCAAGGAGGAAGTGACATTATACTGGGTCTTGCAGGGTGCATAGGAGTATAGCAGGTTAAAAAAGAGAGGGGGGGCAGGATTTGAAATTTCAGACAGAGGGAAGGGCTTATTCAAAGCCATGGACAGTCCCCCACTCTGTTATAGCTTATAAGAGTTGCTGAATGAGCACCGTGGTCTCCAGGGTGTGCCTGCAAAAGGCTCGCAACGCCTTGTTCTGGGGACAGGTGCCGTCCTCCTTTCCTCCCTGGCCTCGCCTCTCCAACATGCCCGTTTCTGGTCTCCCAGATTTCAGCTTTTGTTTTACTGCTCAGAGTTAGCCAAATTACAGGTTTACTACTGATCTAGTAAGTAGCTCTACAACCTCTTCCCCTTCCCTCCCTGCTCGAGTATGTCCTGGAGCAGCAGTGACAGTGGCTTTGGCTTAACCTGCCAAGTCAGGTCACAGCAGCAGAATCCTGGTGCTTAGGTGGAGGACTGGGGTAGAGCTCATGGGAGCGTGCTCACACACACACACACGCACGCACACACGCATGGAGTAACTCAGGTGGAGGGTAGGTAGAGATTCTCATAATATCCTGCAGCTGCGCTCCTTTAGATGAGTTTTGTAGCTAATTATGGTAGGAAAGTTAGCCTAACAGATCAGATGCTGTGGACATCCCACATGCAAATACAGAAGGACACACATGTACACACACACACACCACGACTACACAAAATTTGTGCTGCTCCCCATTCCATAAGGACACTCCCGGAGCTGATGCTCTTGAGCAAATTTTCCAAGAGGTGTCAGTAGGCAGCCCGCCCAGCTGCTCACCTTCCCTGTCCCCTCTTCCGCTGTCGGTCCCAGTAACCACAGCTGGCAACTGGCGCTTGCTGCGGGCCAGGCGCTGGGCTCAGCACGCCTGGTGGATTGTCACATCTTAAGCCTGAAACAACTCCTAGGTCAAGACAAAGTCACTACCCCCACTTTACAGAGGAGGAAACAGGCCATGCCTGGCAGCCCCAGAACTCTCCCCCTGCCAGGACCTCTCGTTAACTTTCATGGGTGCACTTCTTGGCCCCCAGGGCCCAGCTGTAGCAGACGCTGTCCGTGCCCAGCACAGTGCCTGGTGCTTCTTCATGGTTGGTGGAGAAGCCGGCACAGGGACCATATTGAGTTGTGACTCTGCAGGGGGAAACCTTTCAGGAACAGTGGCCCATCTGCCCGTCCTGGGAGCAGCCGTCGTGGGCACCTCAGCTGGGGAGACGTGTTTTTGTCGTCATCCCCACGCCTCAGAAAACATCCCAAATCCAGGGGTTGCCTGTTGCTTTGACCTGAGCAAACCAGCTCCTTGGTGGAGCCAGTCAAGTCAGTGAGTCTTGTAGGTGTGAAAGTAGCTTCCTCAGAAAGAGGAGAGTGCAGAGCCTAGACTTGAGTTACTCCTTGCCCTGGGTGTGTGCGCTCCTGCGAGCTCTTTGAGGATGTGAGACCGAAACAACTTGGGATGTGGACGCGTGTGGGGGCGTGTGCTGACGTATGTGTCTGTCCCCAGGCGTGATCATGTTCATTGGCTGGTTGCAGGGGAAGCCGCTGCTCAGCATGTTCACCATCGGGGTCAGGTAAGGCACTGGCACCACCCTGCTCAGAGAAGCTGGGGTGATCGGGGAGCAGGAACAGTATGGGAGCTTACACCCTGCTCCCCCAGGCCGAGGCCTGCCTGTAGCATATCGTCTGCCAGACAGGGGCACCCAGCTGATGCTCACGAGGTGAACAAAAGCGCACAAAGTTGTCCCCGTCACTCTCTGCCTGCCTTTGGGTCTTTCTGGAAGACTGTGGGCCCCAGAGCCGGTCCCTGTTCCGTTAAATGCCGGTTCAAATGTGCTGGGTGGGCTTGTGAGCCTTCTGTGCCTCTGTGTCCTGGGCAGACGTGAGTGGGAGACAGCCCCTCCTGGATCATGGCTGCGGGCCCTGCAGGGCTGTCACACATCTGTACCATGCGCCTGTGCCCCTTGGTGCTGACCAGGCCAGAGCCAGGTTTGCAGGCTGGCAGGGAGGAGAGAAAGCAGCCATTGAAGTGAATGTTAATAATGACAACTTACACTTGCTGCTGCAAAGGAAATGACAGCTGAGAGATCCAAAGGCAGCTTGGGGGGCACGTGCCCCACAGAGGTGGTGGGGGCAGTTTCCTCTGTGGAGTGCGCAGGAGAGATGAGGAGGGCCCAGGCTCAGCAGGCTCAGATGGTGGTGCCGGGCGGGGACTGTGACGGGCCCAGTGAGCAGAACAAGATGGCAGAGTGGGTTAGGGGCAGGTCACGGCCAGCCTAGGAACCCCTTCTGCTCCTGATTTTAATCTGGTCACCAGAATCCCCGCTGGTCCAGGCTGGCACCTCTGTTCCTTGGGAGCAGAGAAAGTGAAGGGTTAGCAGTTCTTGGCCGAGAGACTGCAGGTCACAGGCTGTGAACTGGGCTGGTATCAGAGCTGAGAGGGAGGGGAGCGGCCGGAGAGGGCAGCTGGCTGCACCGTGGACTGTGGAGGCCAGCGTGGGCATCTGGAAGAGGAGACCCCTAGAGCAGGGGGTCCTAGACTTCACCCTGAAACAGAAGTGTCCCTGGGACAGCTCGTTGGACACAGGTGGCCAGTGCCCTGCCTCAGCCAGGCTGGGTGGGCCTGAGACTCTGCCTCCTTCACTTGGCTGGGGGTGCTGATGGAGACGTCTGGGACACAGGCTCTGAGCTGGGTGCTGTGGCCTCCCCCAAGGGGCTCCAGCAGGAGGCAGGGTGGGGGAAGAGGCTAAGGCTCCATTAAGAGTGTTCAGGCAGCCAGGTCTTCACAGGCTGGTGAGGGTGGCAGTGAGGGAGACCCCTGGACCTTGGAGGCCCCAACAGAAGGAGACCACTCAGAAGCCACATCCTCAAGACCCTGCCCCAAATAATGATGGCTTCCACTCCCATCTTATAAAGCATGGAAAGTTCCATGAGCTAACACAACTACATGTTTCCAGGTAAACAATGAAAAAGGCACCTTTGTCGGCTCCGGCCCCACCTCCCCAAGGTCATTCTGATCCTTCCCTTTCTTCTCCTCTGTTCCCCTCATCCTGGGGAAAATGTGCCGTTAAGGATAAAGTTTGCAGTTTTACTTGTGACTTTGAAAGGTTTTTCAGTTTCTAGCAGAATCAAAGTTCCTCGTACCCCCCAAATCAAGACAGAAACAGCAGCAGAGCCTGTGAGAAATCTCCAGAACAAATGAAGGTTGTTCTTTCAAAAGCCCGATCTTGCTGCCTTGGACAAGGGTCAGGGGGACACAGGCGTGCATGTTTCCCGGTCCTGCCAGTCTCTGTTCACTTGCAGGTGAATCTTTTATTAGAGAAACACGTAGGTGCACAGACACGCCCTGCCCGCCCACGAGGGTCAGTCCCCAGCAGACCCCTCTGCAACTGTTTGTCTAGTGAGGTTTGTCTCCCGAGCCACAAACCCAAAGGCGCCACTTGCTGTCACCATAACCAGCTCAGTCCTTCAGTCCTTGACCAAACTGTGACCTTCGCTTACGTAACTTGTCCCTGACTGTCCCTTTGTCAATATATATACATACACACACACACATATAATAACTTATTTATCTTTATTATCTTAAATTAATAATCCTGGATAATCCAGGTAAGCAAGTTAGTTGCTGGTATCTGGATGGTAGTGGTTGAGGTGGTAAAAAGTGGTACGTCTCTGGATTTTTTTTAAGATGTATTTTATTTATTTATGTATACAAGAATGGTGTGTAGACCAGAAGTGTGGGGGGTGGGGTGAAAGGTTTCACCAGAGACAGAGCGGGGAGCAGAACAGGCAGAGTGACTGGAATATCCTGCTGAGGGGAGCAGGGTGAAGACAGGACAGGTCTGCTGTGTGGTGGGTCAGCCCCTTGCCTGGGGGTCCATCTCACGCTGCAGTGGCTGGAGATAGCGTCATAGTGCTGAGGCTTTAACCCCTGCGCCACCAGGGAGGCTTGGACACATTTATTTTTTTTTTAAATTTGATGGATAGGGCCCTCCCCGATGGCGCAGCGGGTTAAAGCACAGCACTGAGAAGCTAAAGCCACTTCAGCATGAGTTCAATCCCCGCCCTGAAGGTGACCCACAGGGTGCAGCAGATCTCTCCTGACCCGCCCGCTGCTCCCCTCAGCAGGGTACTTCCTCAGTCAGCTTGTTCTGCTCCCCACTCTGTCTCTGGTGAATCCTCTCACCGCCTCTGCACCTCTGGCCTATACCCCAGTTCTGTATGCATAAATAAATAAATCTTAAAAAAAAATTTGATGGCTAATGTCTTTGCTCACACCACCCTCCCTTATATCTCCTTGTCCCTTTCTTCTCCCCACTCCTCATAACCTCAGAGCCCTCACGGTTTATTAATGCCCACTAGCTTTTGTAAGTATCGTACTGGTCATCTGCCATGTGAATATCCAGCTTTGTCATTCTGCCCTGCTTTACGCCACGTCATTCCCCCAACTCCTGCCACGTGGCTGTGACTGGCTGCATTTCACCTTCCCTTGTGAACAGCATCCCCTAGTGCACACAGACCACATCTTCTTGACCTTCTTGGTCATCTGTGGGTGCACATTTCGGCTGCTTCCCTGGTCCTGCTATAGCATATAGTGCTACCATAAACGTTGTATTTGCATTGATAGTTCCACATTCTTTGGATAGAGGCCCAGGAGGGCACTTGCTGGCCGTTCCTATACTACGTTTGCTTTGATTTTAAGACGTACATTATTTTTTACAATTTAACTCTGAAGGAGTTGGAGTGGAAGGGTAGGAATGAGGAAAAATATTCAATTAACTCTGAAGCAGACTGTTTGGTCAAGTGATATGATAAGAAAATACCATGTTATTGATGACCTGGATGATTTCACAATCACCTTGCACCCTCGGTGTGATCACATCCAGTAGCTGTGCGGGGCTTCGGTGACTGGGCCCGCTCAGCCAGGCCTCTGATTAGTATCCAGTGGTGCTGCGTGCTTGCTGCGTGCTACGCCAGTGTGGGGCTGTGTGTTTGCTTCCTGTTCCATCAGTTCAGCCAGCAAGTATTTGCACAGCACGCCGGGGCAGCGTAGAGGATGTGGCATGGTGACACTCACCACTCAATTCTGCAGAAAGCACTATCTTTTGCTGGTCTGTCTCCAGTCTGCCCCCCAAGTCTTCGGCCTTCCCCCCTCAGCCTGGGGTCAGCAGAAAATCATCAGCCCTCAACATCTGCCTCAAAAGAGTGGAATGGGGATCAGTCAGCTCTGATGTTCTGGGGCCAAAATCAAGGCAGAGAGCATCCCGCTTAACAATCTGTCACACATTGATACCCGGCCCCAGGGCCCAGGTTCTCAACCCCAACTCCCAAGAGAGACTCACTGACTCGCTCCCAGCCCCGTCTTCTCTGATGTAGCCACCTATAGCTATGGGGGAGGAGGAGGGGGTCATTTCTGGGACGGACAGGTAGAGGAGTAATAAATAAGCATATCCCCCAACAGACCTACAGTAGGCAAAGGCATGGTGTCACCGCACAGCTGTCATCTCTGTCTCTCACTAGATGCAGCTAAGGCATTAGACCAACAGAAAGTAAATTTCAAAGGACTCTCTGAACCAAAAAATTCTACTTCCCACTTAATGCCTGGTTCTGGAAACTCCTTTCATAAGGCCAAAGGCTTTTCTCTTAATAAGCGAGAACACTTGTATGCAAAAGCACTCAGAGAGGCAAAACAATGGATTAATTCACTGGGTGTCTGATAGGCAGGTTCCTTCAGCCTCTTACGAAGAAGGCCTCAGAGCAGTGATTGTTGAAGGACAAGGGTACACCATGGGATTAGGAGTGGAAACAGATGAGGACACCAGAGAACAACTCCCCCAGGGAAAAGTGTTGCAGACTCTGTTGAGAGTCATGTCATCCTTAAGTGCTTGTTAAAGATCACCTGTCTCCCAAGGGGATTACAACTGAGATGGAAAAATGCAAAAAATGGTGTAAAAATAAACTATTATATTAAAAAAAAAAAAAGCTCACCCATCTGACCTCTCGATAGCTTGGCTGTGGCTGCCATCCCAGAGGGGCTTCCCATTGTTGTCATGGTTACACTGGTTCTGGGAGTGCTGCGGATGGCCAAGAAGCGGGTCATCGTGAAGAAGCTGCCCATCGTGGAGACTCTAGGTAAGGGACACCAGCTGGCTGACCTCTTATTAGCGGAAGTAAGTGGGTGTCTGGTGCTTCCTCAGCCTGAGAGCTGGTGGAGTTGACCTCTTTTCCCTACAAATGCTAATGCCCCCTTGGGCCAGGGTGCTGCAATGTCGTCTGTTCTGATAAGACGGGCACGCTGACTGCCAACGAGATGACGGTCACCCAGATTGTCACGTCTGATGGGCTCCATGCGGAGGTGAGTCCATGCAAGTTTATGGGGGTGGGAGACCCCAGAGAGCATGTGGCACGGTCTCAGCTAGCAATTAGGAATCCACTAATGTAGTTTCTTGCACAATCTCCTCACTACAAATAGGGAGATGATGCATGTAAGATCACTAGTTTTTAAATTATCTTTTAATCCTAAGCATATTTAGAAGCTGGGAAACAGAGGGCCCATAACCTCTCCAAATTTAGAAGCTAGAAAACAGTGGGCCCATAACATCCCCAAATAAACCAACCCCAATTCTCCACCTCTGCTTTCAGTCCCTCTCCTGTGCATTGGCTCAGCTGTAAGTGCCCAGGATGAGACTTTGTAACCTGCTGCATTTTACACAAAACTCCAGGCCCAAGGTCAACAGCACACACCCCGTGGGCTGTACCCACCTTTGTGAAGAGTTTTGTGCTTCTTGACACACCCTTTCCCGTTCACGTGGTCCATCATTTCAGCAGTGTTGAGAAGCTGATCGTGTGGACTATCCTGAAATATTGCCAAGGAAAACTTTGCTCACCCCATTCTAGAACATTCCATGCTGTGGCTTCACTTGCCTGACTATAAATGCTATAGAACACCCCACTGGTGTTTTTTGAATCTAGAGTGTCCAGAGGAATCTCTAATCCCCCAGGGACAACCTTCACACACACTTGAAGTGGGGTCTGTGGGTGGGATTATGTCCTGGGATGGATCCCCAGTAAAGACTTAATGGGGCAGCATGTTTCCGACTCCTGGTGACCATTGCTGTGCCCCTTTTCCCACAGGTCAGCGGAGCTGGGTATAATGGCAAAGGCACGGTGTGTCTTTTGCCAGCAAAGGAGGTCATTAAGGAGTTTGCCAACATCTCAGTGGGGAAATTAGTGGAGGTGAGTGTCAAGTGCCGTGGTAGAAATCGCGTTTAACATGGAGCTGGTGGGGATGGCTGCTGAAAAAGACCGGCTGGATCAACTGGGTCACACCCAAGGGGTCATGTTATTCCAGTGGCCTGGACCAAGGTGGCGACTTGTGTTCCCCCTCAGCTCTGCTGGAAGTCACCCCGTGTCCAGGTGTGAGCGTGCAACCAGGGCTTTGGACACACATGATATGCTGTGTGCGTCCTCTCCTCTCAGGGAGCCTGTCCTTGGTGAATGAGCCCACCGCCTCCCTCTGTGAGAGCACCCACTCTGCCAGGTCCCCCCACCCTGCTAGTGCCACTTCACTCCACAGCAACCCTGGGGGCCAGCCCGGTCAGCTCAGTTGTGCAGGTTAGGAACGGGCTCAGAGAGGTAATGTGAGTGCCGGGGTCCCCGGCCGTGAGAAAGGAGCTGGGCCCCCCCCCCCCCGCTCCCCAGTCTGTGTGCGGGTCTGTTTCTACCTTTCTGTGGGTCTGGATTCACAGTCACACAGCCATCACCAACAGAAACCCCAACCACTTGCGGGTCGCTCATGTCACCCCACACTCAGCCACTGGTTATATGCTCGCTGCCTTCCTCGCTGCTGTTCGCTGCTGTTGTTCACAACGCTGTGGGGACAACTTGACCTGTATTCAGTGAACGTGGCTGGGGCTTATTATGGGGTGGGTGTGTCTTCAAGAGGGAATCTTGTCCAGACTCACCCCCTAGCTCCAGTCTCTGAAGCCCGGGGGCCCCAGGAGACAGCCCCATATTAACTGGACACCTGTCCCTCCACCCCATTTCAGGCAGGCTGCGTTGCCAATAATGCTATCATCAGGAAAAACTCGGTGATGGGACAGCCCACGGAAGGGGCCCTGATGGCGCTGGCCATGAAGGTGAGTCTGGCGCCGTCCGAGTGCCAGAGGGATGGAGAGCTCTGTAATCCTGAGAAATCCCAGCGCCCCGCCCTGCCCGGGGGCACCTGCCCCCAGCAGAGATGTGGCTGTGGAAGTTCTGCAGGTGTCTGGCCCCTTTCTGGCCATTCTCTGAGAAGCCTCTGAGCCTCATGGCTCAGATCCCAAGGGAGTGCTGGGAAGACAGAGCAACAAGCCTCCCTCTGGGCCCCAACACCACTCCTGCTGTCCTTCACTGCACCCCCAAAGGAGGGCTCCCCTTAAAAACACTCAGTGGATTCTGGGAGCGTGTGCTAGCCCTTTCCGAGCACCCCCACCTGCCCCGAGGTGGAAGGCTGGGTGGTGGGTCAGACCTGTGGACCCCTGTTCCTGTCATTCCGTCCTCCGCGCGTCCACCTGTGGACCCCTGTTCCTGTCATTCCGTCCTCCGCGCTCCCTCTGCCGCCTCTGGGGCTGGGGCCTCCGGTCTCCTTCCCACACAGCTATCTCGGGCAAGTTCTTGTCTGTTTCCCCGTCTGTAGATGCCTCTGCTCGCCCGTGGCTCAAGCCCTGCACTGTCCTTTGTCCTTCTGTCCCTCCCTCCCCTGGCAGGGGACCCTGCTTTCTGCTTGGCCCTGGGGCAAGTTCCAGACCAGTGGTGGGTGAGCAATGAGTGGCCAGAAGAACGACCCTTTCATTCAACTCGCGTAAGCAGGTGACTTCAGACGGTGCCACATAATCTCTTCCTTTTCCAGGAGAAAATACTGTCCAGCTTGTCAGTGATACAGAATTGAACAAACTGCCCCCTTTAAAGCCAGCCCGCCTATGCCAATGGGGAAGGGCCAGCTTACCCGCTTCTCGCAGGAGCACACCCCTGCTGTCTCAGCCCGCCCTGTTCCCACAGCTGCCTGGGCAGCCCCGAGCAGAGGTTCCAGAACCCCCTTCCTCTGCAGGTGAAAAGTGTACTCTGCAGGTGTGAAGGCCAGAGCCGAGCGCTGTGTCTCTCCTCACTCACACTGCTGTCCAGGCGTTCGGACGGGGGCTCTTTACCTTCTGTCCATTACTACTCGACTCGTTAGCTGCTGAACAAAAGTGCCAGCAACTGGGTAGTTAGAACAATAGGAGTTCTGGCTGGAGGCCAGAGCGGAAAAGGGCGCGTGGGCCGGCTGGCTCCCTCTGCACCTCCTGCTGTCTGTCCTTCTCTGCCTCCTTTTCCGCTTCGTAGAGGACCCCAGTCTCGCTGGATGAGGCTCTCCCTAATAACCTTGACCATGTCCCAAAGACCCTGTCTGCAAATGGGACTGCCCCCCCAGGAGTCATCCAGTGAGGGCTCAGCTCTTTTGGAAGGGCGCCTGTACACCCTCCTCCGGGCCTAGTTAATCTCCTCAGATTTTAATACCTCAGCTACTCTGAAGATAGGTGTGCTGTCTGCCCATCTGGGCTCTGTACCTGAAAGACTCTTGCCCCAAGAATACATTTTCAACACCTGCGGCAGTGAGACGCACAGGCTAGAACTGGTTTATAGTCGGGGAAACTGAGGCTTGGGTGCCTGGACGCCATCAAAATGCAAATGAATGTCAGGCTCCAGCAGTTTGGTTTTTTTAGAACCATCTGCATCTTCACTGGACATGTCCTCCTGTGGAAATCTGGAGGGTTGGAGGGGGATTTTGTTTATTCAACTGGGACAAGGAGAAAAGGCGCAGTTTTCCCAGGCTGAACATTTGGAAACAAAGGTCCTTTCTCTGTGAGCTACAGGCCTAAGTCCTTGTCTTCCCAGGGTGGTTTGAAGAACAAATAACTCAAGTGGTCTGAGCTATGTACAGATTCTGGTTTGGGACAACTCACTGAAGCACCCCATTTTATTATCCTAGATGGACTTGAGTAATGTTAAAGATTCATACGTGAGAAAGAAAGAGATTCCCTTCAGTTCCGAGCAGAAGTGGATGGCGGTAAAATGCAGCCCCAAAGCCGAGGTGAGTTTGTGGATCACTTTTTCAAGGGCTCCCTTCACGAAGTAGGGGGCCTCTGGCTCCCCCTCTTCCCCCCCTCAAATAAAGTCGACTACAGACATCCAGAAAGAGAGAGTCAAGTTACCAACTAGTTCTTAGGTCCTCTTGAGGGAATTCGTCCGCAAAGCAGCTCTCAAAGGGAGAGCAGGGTCAGCCCAGTGCCTGCCAAGATGCTCCCTCAGGCTCCCTGGGGAATGACAGATGCGGCCCCTGCCGCCACGGCTGGCCCACTGCTAACTGGGGGTCCTTCCTTGGCACCTGTGTTAGTTTCTCTACCCACATGAGCTTAACAGGCAAGAGGGGAGAAAGCCCCTCATTCCTGAGGGGGCCCAAGAGGCACACCCCTAGATCCACCTCAGCAATGTCAGCAGAGGGCTCCCCTGTCTGTCACTGCACACACCATGCATGTCACGGTGGCCAGAGCAGTGCACCCAGGTAGCCCAGGCTGTCCCGGTGGGGACTCAGACTACCCCCTTTGAAATTTTCTGCAGCTTTTCAAATTTTATACAATGGGGAAACATTTCAACAAGGGGTCTTATTGCCTTTCTAGCTTTTCTCCTACCTTTCACTTCAAGTCTCCCCCTCTGGACTCTGTCACATCAGGCCAGGCTGAGATTTCTCCCCTCATGCAGGCCAGCTGGCTACAGCTCCCTGCCATGAGAGGGTGTTTCTGAGGGGCTGTGGAGTTTTTTGTTTTTTAATTTTATAATAGTTTATTTTTATATCATTTTGTGCATTTTTCCATCTCAGTTGCAATCCCCTTGGGCTTCCCATCACTGACTCACCCATGTGCCATCACCATAGTCCAGTGCATTTCCCTCCCCCCACTGTTTTTGATCCCATTCCCCACTCCACCCCCACAAAATGTCATTAATTTCTCGCCTGTTCCGTTATACTCCTGCTATGAGTGAAACCATCCGGTATTTTTCCTTTTCTTTCTGGCTTATCTCACTAAGCATGATCTTTTCCAGCTCCATCCA
>NW_004567129.1:4061908-4062403 GCF_000260355.1 Condylura cristata | reverse complement strand
CTGGGCACCAAGAAAGAACAGACTCTGGACTTGGGCAGACGTACATCCGGTGGCTCTGGTGGCCACTTGCTGCTCTGCACCGGAGCAGTCACATCGGGGAGCAGTGGGCGGGTCAGGAGAGGTCTGCCACGCCATGTGGATCTCCTCCTGGGCAGGCGGGTATCGAACTCATGCGGAAGCGGCTTAAGCTTCTTAGTGCAGTGCTTTAACCCGCTGCGCCACCAGGGAGGGCCTGTACCACATCTTTTTAATCCAGTCATCCATTTTGGGGCATTTGGGCTGCTTCCATGTCTTTCCAATTGAGCTGTTGAGTTTTGAATGTTTTTATACCTTCATATATTTCCTGCCCAGAGGCAATAATATATTCTGATGGGGGGGGGAACTTTACAAAACACAACTGAAAAATGGAGACTCCTTATAATTCTGCCCCTTCTCATGGGCCCACCCCTGCCTGAGGTGGGGGCAGCTGGGGCAGTGTTTCAGGTTGTAAATGTG
>NW_004567129.1:4022076-4061808 GCF_000260355.1 Condylura cristata | reverse complement strand
GGGGGTGGGGGGGTGCTGTCAAAGCTGTTTTGCCCGTTCTGGCTCCCCCCAGCGGCTTTGTGCAGGGAGGCTGACATGGCAGGAGCCCCCAGTGACAACTCTGTCTCCCTTCTGCCTTCTCCAAGGAGCAGGAAGACATTTACTTCATGAAGGGAGCCTTTGAAGAAGTGATCCGGTACTGCGCCACGTACAACAACGGGGGCATCCCCCTGCCTCTGACGCCCCAGCAGAGGGCCTTCTGCCTGCAGGAGGAGCAGAGGATGGGGTCGCTGGGCCTGCGGGGTCAGTGCCTGTGTCCCCGACCCTCACCCCACCTTAAGGCTGCATGTGACGGTGAATTGCGACAGGCTCCCTAGTCCGTAAGGAGGCGAAGCCTCAGCCCAGCCTCCAAATGGCAGCACCAGGGCAGCTGTGGCTCAGAGCAGGGGCAACAGCCCCCCCCGCCCGCCTGCACTGCTGACGGGTGTGGGCAGCACAGTGTGCAGACACGACCCCAGAGTGAGGGGACGGTGTGAGGGTCGGCAAGAATCTGGGCCACGGTGGGCAGGGGGCGCAGGGGAGGCCTGAGCACCCCTCGCTGTGTGCTGGCGTGCAGGGAGGTACTGCGGAGGCTCCTTGGCCGCCATGGTGATGCCGTGAGGTCAGAGACCTCGCCCCACCTCCGGGCCTCATCCCAGCAGCCAGCCAGGCTCCATGCCACTGGAGCAGTCCGGGCAGGACCAGCCCCGGAGCCCTCTCGCCCCTGTGCCTGCCACACGCCTTCTCCGCCTTTGGAGGCTGCTGCAGGGGCCAAAGGGCAGAGCAAGCCAATGACACGGAGGTGGAATCCGCCGTGCTTGGGCGCCGCGGGTCTGAGGCCACCGCTGACCAGCGTCTTGGGTGGGGCAGGCTGTCCCCGTTCTCTCCACTCGGGGGCGCCCTCGACAGCTGCAGCCCACCCGCAGGCCTCTGCGCCCGCTTCCACGCAGGCCCTGGGTGTATGTGGGGCAGGGCTGAAGGGGCTGCGGGCCTCCGTCTCTCCTAGTGCTGGCCCTGGCGTCTGGGCCCGAGCTCGGGCAGCTGACCTTCCTGGGCCTCGTTGGGATCATCGACCCACCGCGGGCCGGCGTGAAGGAAGCCGTCCAGGTCCTCTCCGAGTCGGGCGTGTCGGTGAAAATGATAACGGGAGACGCTCTGGAGACGGCCTTGGCCATCGGTAACGGGGCAGGGGTGGGCACCGCCCCTCCTCCACCGCGGCGTTAGCGGGGCCTGTCCAGCGCTTAGGGCGGCGGCAGTCATGGCCAGCGCTCCACCTTTGGAGACATTCGTCTTGAATGTCAGCAGGTTCTCCGAGGGGACACGACCCCAGTCCGCTGAGGCCTACTGCTCGCCGGGCTGTTCCCCAGCACCTCCTCATCCTCACGGCGGTAGCTGCCTCACCCCTGCCCCAGCTGTGTGGATGGGGCAGAGCATGGTCCACCGGACCCCTGGGCTCCCCTTCCTCGACCCTATGCTATGGGGGTGGCCTGTTCCCCTCGGCCCTACCCCCACTGTCTCGAGGCAGCTGGGCACCAAGAAAGAACAGACTCTGGACTTGGGCAGACGCACATCCGGTGGCTCTGGTGGCCACTTGCTGCTCTGCACCGGAGCAGTCACATCCCTCTGGGTGGCCTCATCTACCGGTGGGGGGAGCGTGGCCTTGGCCTCGGTGACCCCGTGGGCGGGAGTGAAGGCAGGTCCTCAGGACCAGGCGAGCACCCTGCTTCTCTATGTGCTCCCTGAGGCAGGGAGTGGTGCCAGGGTGGGTTGGGGCTGCGGCTCCCGTCTGGGCCCAGAGCAGGCGTCATCGGCTCCTCCTGCCACAGGAAGGCACATTGGCCTGTGCAACGGGACGCTGGCCACGCTGTCGGGGGATGAGGTGGAAAGCATGGCCAAGGGCCAGCTGGCCAAGCACGTCGCAGAGGTGGGTCCCCCCCCGGGTCCAACTGACTGGGGGGACAGGAAACGGGCGCCCAGGGCCAACCGCAGGAGCCCCGTGCACTGACCGCTCGATGGCCTCTGTGCCCAGGTGTCTGTCTTCTTCAGGACCAGTCCGAAGCACAAGCTGGCCATCATAAAGGTAGGCCGAGTTCCTGGCCGCCCGCCAAAGGGCAGTGCAGGCCGCACCAGCGTGGGGTGAGGCCCCAGCTGCTGTGCCAGGCGGCCTGTCAGGCCTGGGGAGGGGGGTGGCAGGCAGCCCCCATGCTGCGGGTTACCGTGCCCACGCCACCGTCTGCGGGATGGGCTCCATGGTGTGCTCACCGACGGGGTGGCTGGCAGGCGGAGCTCTGCCTGCCCAACTAAAGCTGCCACCCCAGAAACAGCAGGGGAGGGGCGCAGCAGGAAAACTAAGGCCAGCGTGCCTCCTGCGCCTCGCCGCTGGCCTTCCTGCTGCCTCTGCGCAGGGAGACAGGCTGGCACAAGGAGGCGGCAGACCCTGGGGGCTCGTGGCGCAGAGCTGCTGGGGCTCCCCATCGTGCACCCCGGGGTGGGAAGCTCTAGGATGCAGGAGCCTGGTGTGCCACGCGTGTAGATATCGAAAACACGCTCTTTACCTTTACTCATAGCTTTCTGTGTTACTTTGGGGCATTTTTTATTCCACAGAGTAAACCTCTGTGCAATTTATTCTGCAAACATCCACATTCAGGGGACCTTTGGTTTCAGCGGATGGAGTGCTGGTTATCACGCAAAATGGCCATGGGGCCTTTACCAGCTGCCCGACTCCGTCTCTGCCAGAGTCCTGGGGGCCATCACCTCACTTCGCTGCGGTTGAGGGCTACAGATGGGGCTCGCCCAGGCCCCTCAGGCAGCGTGGGCAGACTGGGCCGCGACACTGGTGGCTCCGGGGCACGTAGTTGCCCTCTGCCCATGAGAGGCACGGCTGAGGTGGGAAGGAGGGTCTAGAAGGCAGGCCCTCCCCCAGCAGGCCTCACTCACCTCTGCTCCCCAGGCTTTGCAGGAGTCGGGGGCGATTGTGGCCATGACAGGGGACGGGGTGAACGACGCCGTCGCCCTCAAGTCGGCCGACATCGGGATCGCCATGGGGCAGACAGGCACTGACGTCAGCAAGGAGGCCGCCAACATGATCCTGGTGGACGACGACTTCTCGGCCATCATGTCAGTTCCTCTGTGGGTCTTTGTTTAGTGCCAGAGCTGAGCCTCAGGCCTGAGGGGCTCTCTGAGAACAGGCGTTTTTCTCCGCTCTCACAGGAGCGCAGTGGAGGAAGGCAAGGGGATTTTCCATAACATCAAAAACTTCGTCAGGTTTCAGCTGAGCACGTAAGTAGGGGCCAGCGCCCCGAATGCAACGAGGGCTGCACCCGGGCCCTGCTGACAGCGCCCCGTGTCCGACACGCCCCGCAGGAGCATCTCCGCCCTGAGCCTCATCACACTGTCCACTGTGTGCAACCTGCCCAGCCCCCTCAACGCCATGCAGATCCTGTGGATCAACATCATCATGGACGGGCCGCCGGCGCAGAGGTGAGGCTGGGAGCGCTGCAGCAGCGCCGGGCCGCTCCACGGACTGTGCCCTGCAGGGCGCAGGGGGCCAGGGCTTCAAGGGGGGCAGGCATGGGCACTGGGCACAGAGGAAATGGGGAGGCAGGTGAGACACCTCTGTGCATGGGTGTTGCCAGTCCCACTGTCCATTCGGGTCACTGCCCGAGACTGCCCTGACTGCTCTACCTGATCGCACCTTCTCACCCTTGCTCACCCGTTCATACGCCGTCTCCACTCTGGAACGTCACCTTCAAGGAGGCAAGGAACTGGTGATGGTCTCTGTGGGGCCCCTGGCTCCCAGTAGGTGAAGGGCGGCGGCGAGGCCGAGGCCCGGTGTTGGAGCTCCCAGCGGTGCTGACTGTCACCAGCCACGGCCAGTGTACGCCCGGCCCGCGTGCAGCATGAGGGCCGCCTCCTCACGCAGCCCCGGCTGCATGGAGTGGGTGCTCACTGTTCTGCCCTCTGCACCCACATGAACTCGCCGTTCCCAGGGGTGCCAAAGGCGGTGTCCCCTCAGATGACAGTGCGTTTGGGGGCGAGCAGGGCCTGCATCCTGTTTTTCTCCCCCAGCTGGGATGAGCCATGCCCAACGTGTAGGGTCCCCCATGGTGATGGAAATTGTCTAGGCATGAGGAGTGTTGGGGGATCACCCAGGACCACCATGGGCCAGCCTTGGGGGGGGTGTTCAAGAACATGTGAAGGTGACGAGAGGGGGTAGAGGAGAAGTGCTTCTGCCCAGGGACCGAATGTGGGGACCAACCAGGAGGTACCAGGGGCTGTTAGGGGTGTCCCTCTGAGCAGGGACACCGTGAAGGTTCCTGACCGACACCCATCCTCGGTGAGCCCTGCTCCAGGCTGACCCCCTAGCATGTCTCTTTGAAACAGCCCTTTGGGTGGGTTACTTCAGGGTCTTGTCTTGCCTCGAGCAGCCTGGGGGTGGAGCCGGTGGACAAAGACACGCTGCGGCAGCCTCCTCGGAGCGTCAAGGACACCATCCTCAGCAGGGCCCTGGTCCTGCGCACTCTCCTGTCGGCTGCCGTCGTCATCAGCGGGACCCTCTTTATCTTCTGGAAAGAGGTGAGCACAGGTCGTTGCTGGCTGAGCCCTGGGGGGCAGGTGCCGGCCCCATAGGTGGATCGGGAGACAGCGGCACACAGACGAGAGCTGGGCTGAGAAACGTGCCGATTTCTTCTTAATCGGGGCCTGAGGCACCTGCTTCTCCCTGCTCTCAGTACAACACAACCTGAACTCCAGAACCTCCTTTTAGGGGCCTTGCAATTACAGGGAGCCCCTGCTCCCCTGTATTTCTCGGGTGCCCCGTGACCTCTGCAGCCTCACTTGCAGGACGGTGGTGGGCACAGCCTGGTGTGGGGTTAGGGGAGTGGCAGGCCAGGGAGACAGAAATGCAGGTTCTCGGGCTCTGCCCAGGGGCTTCTGTGTGAAGACCCCAAGGGCCTCTGAGAACCTGGGGTCCAGTGAGTATGCTGAGGCAGGAGCGGCACTGGTGCTCCTGGGCGAGAGGATGGCCTCATCGCCCTTCTCAGCTCTGTCGGGACAGGGCCTCAGGTCCCAGAGCCAGGTCGAGGCCACAGCCTCGTTCTCCACGAGGTCCACCTCCGGCCTGCCTGTGGGAGGTGACATCTACTAGGGGCCTGGCTATAGACATGTACACCCCATCATTCTGGTGGCTTCTGCCAGGTGCCACCAAGGGGCTGGAGACAGCTGCTGGGTTCCACATGTGACCCCATGCGCGGGACCTGGCCAAATCCTAGCGGTGACTTCTGCCCACCATGGCCCAGCCAGGGGCCTGCTTGGTGCGTCCCCTCTCCTCTCTGGGCATGGGGTTAAGGATGAGAACAGCAGGGCCCCCTCTGCCTCTGCTCACCCTGTGCACCGTGTCCAGATCCCTGCAGACAAAGCAAGCACCCCTCGCACCACCACCATGACCTTCACCTGCTTCGTGCTCTTCGATCTCTTCAACGCGCTGACCTGCCGCTCCCAAGTGAGGCCCGCCCCATCCCAGAGACCCCGCGATCCCTGCCCAGCCACTCAGTGGCCCCTGCAGGTGTGTTTATCTGGGACTGGTGCTGGGTCCTGGCGAACACCCCCTCTCTGCCTCCTGCAGACCAAGCTGATCATTGAGATCGGCTTTCTCAGGAATCGGATGTTCCTTTACTCGGTACTGGGGTCGGTGCTGGGGCAGCTGGCCGTGATCTACATCCCGCCCCTGCAGAAGGTCTTCCAGACCGAGAGCCTGGGTGCACTGGGTAAGTGCTGGGCGCCGAGACCCGCTCCTGGACGCGAGTCCTACATGTGGAAGGAGGCCCAGAGCACACATGTGGGACCAGAAGGCCCAGGAGTGGATGACTAGGACCCGGCCATGACCTGCCATGTGCTCCCAGCTGAGCAGCAAGGCCATCGAGGGTGGTGGGACAGGGACTCTGCTTACCTGCAGGCAGAGATCTGGCCGGCTCTCCACAGTTCCGCTGGAAGCAGCCATTCCATGAGCTGGGCTGTGGGCCCCCAGTTTTCACGCCGGAAGCAGGACCTTGGGGTCCGCTAAATCCCCATCCAGGCTCCTGCAGACCTATGTTTCTTTTTGGGAAGCTGCCAAGTTGGCTAGACTCTGCCTGAAGCAGCAATAACCACGAGCAGGTGGGGAGGGGGACAGAGAGCCAGGGCAGAAGCTCCCCAAAGCAGATCACCTCCTGAGGCTCTTGGAATGAGTGGTCAGGGCCAAGGAGGTGGCCACACCTCCTCTGCATCTGGGCCAGTGAACTCTCTTCCTGGAGTCAAACATCAATATGCATGCCCTGCAGCACAGTGAGGAGGGAGAAGCAAAAACAGGTTTTAAACAGCGTTTCCACCCACTGGCAATTAAATCAGGGGGCAGATCTAGCAATGCCACCGTGCTGGGCACCCCGCTTGTAAGGCACAGGGACAGAGCAGCCGGGGCCGGGAGGCAGGGACACTAGAAGCAGCGGTGGCCACGGCCGGCTTCAGGAACTAGTCCTCCGAGTGGGAGCAGAAGCATAGACGGGCACCTGCCCCGCTCCGCGAGGCCTGGCTCTGGAGCGTGGGGGACGTGGGGCTTGGAGGCACCTTCCCAGGGATGCGCAGGCAGGGGCTCAGCCCCTCGGTCCTGGCCCCACGCCTCTGTCAGGACAGAAGCTGCAAGGTGCCACCCTGCCCTGCCGCCCCACGCTGACCTTTTATCTTTCACCTTTGACAGACTTGCTGCTGTTAACTGGACTGGCCTCATCCGTGTTTATTTTATCTGAGCTCCTCAAACTCTGTGAAAGATTCTGCTCCCGAGTCAGGAGCAGCAAGATGCACCAAGAAGGCGTATAGCAGAGCCAGACCTGGCTCAGAGCCCCGAGCTCTACTTTTACGTGACTGTAGCCCCTCCACAGAGAGGCGTTTCTGACACGGTGGCCGTGGGTCACTCACGGTGCTCTCCGCCTTGGAAACCAGCAGGACGCTCCGATGGAGCTCCGGGGCCAGGCCTGCCTCCGTCCACTCCTCTCCGTGGGCTCTGGGCAGCAAAGGCCTGTTCGGAAACATCTCCTATTTATTAAATCACAGGTTTTTATTGTAAGTGTGCTGCCTGGCTCTCTCCTTCCCCCTCCATCAGTGGGTCTTTGGTTACATTACAGGGCGGGGGCCTGACAGTTCTCTCAATAGCTGGAGTTCACATTTCTCCTCCAAGCAGCTGGGTTGCTGGCTACTGCCTGCATCTCCCCCCACTCCCCCCCACCCCCAGAGTAGTGACCATGTGGTGAGATGCACTTATACCCTGCACTGCCCAGAGGCCTCAGCTCTTGAGAGCGGACACTTAGGTAGCCTGTCCCTCAGAACCGGGAGCTGGGTTATCTCCCCACCGCTCGAGGGTTCTTGGAGTGGCCCTCTGGTGGGAAGATGGTGTCCCAATCCCACCCTCACTTCTACGGTAAAACCCCCCCAATCAGGACTGGAGGTGGGGTCCAATCCAGGACACGAGGCCACATGATAAGCCTGTCAGCAGTCCGGGCTTTCCAGCGACACTGAGCCAACAGTTGCGGGAGGGAGGGAAGCTTGTCCAAGGCACAGACTCACACCACAGCGGGGCCCAACATCCCCGGGGGAGTCGGGACACAGTGGAATCCTTCCTTCTGGGGGAACACCACCTTTTTTCTTAAAACCGCCAGCTGGATAGATGAAGGGTGTTAATCACATCTAAAAAAAAAAAAAAAATCACAGAAGCCCCCAGTCTGGGGTTTGACTAACAGTGACCCTGAAAGTTACCATCTCTGCCCAGGTGGTGACACCTGAACCAGGCCAGGGTGACAAAGTCAGAGTGGACCCCTGTGGCGTCCAGGATGCCACCAGAGAAACACAGCCTGAGGGAGGTCATGATGTGCCTCTGCCCCAACCCCCTGAGACACCAGCATGAGCGACGCCTGGTGCCACCGCTGCCAGACGACCGGGGCCCAGACGGCCGGGGAAGGCGCCCCTTGGGCCCCTGTCTGCCAGCAGTTGCCAACCTTTACCAACAGCTGAGAGGTGAGGCCACGTCGTCTCACCGCACCTGCTCCTACGTCCTTGGACCACAGCACTGTCTGTCCCGCAGGGGCCTTCAGCAAAAGGCAGGCCCAGGAAATAGGCTTCTCGTTAAAGGATGATAAAAGGAATCAGCGACAGGAGATGGCACACAGGACCATGCATTCTCGGCACATGAATTCCACAAATTACAGGAAATACATGTCATTCCAAGCCAAAACCACAGACCAGGACAACTCAGGACGAAACAGATGGTCTGGATATCAGTAGGAAGGGCACTGAAGTCACAGGCTTTAAAATGCAAAAGAGGGAATCCCCAAAGCCAGATGTTCTCTAATAAAGTTACCTAAACATTTAAAGGAATAATGATTTCCACAACCTCTTCTAGAAAATGCGGAAACCCTTCAACTTATTCAAAAGCAAACCTCGCCCTGGGTCAACAGAGCAGACCAACACCCTCACGAACAGACCCAAGGACACGCAAATCATGGCAGCTGCCGCATCTAAAGAAAGGGCACAAGATATCAGCCCGAAAACGGAAGGCGAGTTCCATGCTTGACCCTCAGTGTTAGCCGGCCGCGTTATAATCGAGGAGAAATCTGCAGCCAGAGTAACTGAAGCAGAAAAATATTCAGTAAATTTCAGGTGGCATGTGAGGAGCCAGGAGGTGGGGGATGGGGCCGGGGCTCAGCACACTAGGACTAGAAGGAAACTGCAACCTGATGAAGAGCAGGGGAAACACCCAGGGGAAGTGTCAGACTCATGGTGAGAGGCTGCACGCTTTTCTCATCAGATTAAGAGCAGAGCACAAAAAGCCAGTGCACCATTCAATACTGTAGGGGCTTCCTAGCAGAGCAGCGTGCCCAGGAAAAGCCCCTGACCAGAGTGAAGAGGGGAAGATAAATCAGACCCTTTCCAGAAGTAAAAGCTGAGCCTAGTAAAGCCATGAGAAACAGGATTAGGGCCCTCCCTGGTGGCGCAGCGGATTACAGCACAGCACTAAGAAGCTTAAGCCACTTCCGCATGAGTTTGATCCCGCATGAGTTCGATACCTGCATGAGTTCGATACCTGCTTGCCCCGGAGGAGAGCCACAGGGCACAGCAGACCTCTCCTGACCTGCCCGCTGCTCCCCTCAGCAGTGAACTTTGTTGATCTGCCTGTTCTGTTCCCCACTCTGTCTCTGGTGAATCTTCTCACCCTCCGCATCTCTGGCCTGTACCCCAGTTCTGTATGAATAAATATTTTTAAAAAGACAGAAACAGGATTAACATGCAAAAATCAACTCTACATCTAAACTTTAGCAGTGAACAACTGGAAACAAATTAAAAATGTAATTACTGCCTACATAAAAACAAAACACTCAGATGTATACAAAATGTGTGTTGCACCCGGGTGGTAAGGTGAGAAAATCCAAGAGGCCACAGGAGACCTAAATAAATGCAAGGGCATGCTTTGTTGTGGATGTCAGTCTGTAAAATGGAATATTATTAGGAAATTTAACAAACCCAAAAGGGCCCCTGCAGATGCTGACACCCACCTCGATGGCTTTTATAAAAACGAGTTATAGGCCCATTGAAAAGTTAACCAGACATGGATAGAGCTGGAAAAGATCATGCTTAGTGAAATAAGCCAGAAAGAAAAGGAAAAATACCGATGGTTCCACTCATAGCAGGAGTGTAACGGACCAGGAGAGAAAATAATAATAATAATGAACAGCTATAGACCGGAGACATTTGGGGGGTGGGGACAGAGTGGGGAATGGGATCAAAAACAGCGGGGGGAGGGAAATGCACTGGACTACGGTGATGGCACAGGGTGACTTGGTGATGGGAAGCCCAAGGGGATTGCAAATGAGATGGAAAAATGCACAAAAATATGTAAAAATAAACTACTATTAAAAATAATAATATAAATAGGGATCCGTAAAAAAAAAGTTAACCAGGGTGAAGCAGCCCCCACAACAAACACCAGCAATTTTCACCCCCACTTCGAAGGAACTCCTTTCACTTTACATTTCCTATGCACTGGAAGAGGAGGTTCTCAGCTACTGTAGGGACAGGGCAGTAACGCAGGACGTAAAACCCGGTCAGAACCAAAGCTGCAGACGACGCGTGTGTGCACGCAGCACTAGGAGGCGGCCGGCCGGCCGGGCGCGGCAGGCGAGAACAGCGGCCGTGGGGCACGAGGCCGGTGCCTGCTCACCTGTCAGCCCACTGCTCGGCTGCAAGCCTTCGTCCTGGGCCAAAGCCCCCGCGTGACCCTAGGAGGCTTCAACTGCACAGCGCGTCTCCCCGGGCCGAAGCAACAAAGGAGGCTCAGTGTGCGTCGGGGTGTGTGCGTGCGTGCGTGCGTGCATGCGTGGGTGTGTGCACGCCGCGCTGTGAACACCAGGGCCTACGCGGTGACGTCACTCGTGCTCCTGTCCTGCGGAAGGAAAACGGCGGGATGCAGGGCGGCGGGAGGAAGGCTCACCTTTCCAGTCCTGGCGTCCTTTTGCATTACTCACCGTGGACACACGGGGCAGTTTCTTAATGAAGGGAAGAGGGTGGGAAATAAGTAACAGCCATGCTGGGCCCCAGCGATCTTCGCTTGCAGGGAGACTGCCCCAGCCATCCAAATTCTTATCCCCCCTTCACTGAAGGGCGACCCCTTCAGGTGTTACAGCTGCCGCCGCTGGGGCTCAGCCGGCTACTGCGGGTTGCTCCAGTGGCTGGGGCCACAGCGGACGCCCTGCACAGACGTGTATGCCCACAACTGCACTAGAGGCAGCATCTTGGCCATGGGAAGTCACATGGCTACCCCACGAGCAAGGCGAGGGCTGCACCCCAGGGGCTGCCAAGTGCCCACAAGCACACCCAGGCTTGTGGGAACGTGCTGGTCTCCATCTGTGACCCCATGTTAGCACAGACACGTGGTAGGAACAGGGCAGGCCAAATCTGCCTCCACCAGCGGCGACGATAAATGGCGCAGACGCCTAGAGACCTGCGTGAGAAGTATTTAATGGTGCGTCTAGAAAAGTGCGTTGGTAACACACTGAGGATTTGGAACCGAGTTCTTCCTCTTCAGTGTCAGGGTGCCTGTAGCTGCTACCACATCAGTCAAGAAGAGCAGCTCTGAAACACTGGCATTTTGTAAGGAGTTCAGTGGTAACTGAGACGGCGTCTGGGCATCGGGGCACCCCCCTTGCCGGCCTTTATGCCCTGTGCTTCCGAAGGCTCAGTCAGCAGCTGTGCAAGGAGGCAGGGCTGGCCCTGAAGCCCTGCCCACCTACCAGCACCGTGAGGATGGCATTAGGAAGGGCGGCCCTGAGGGCAAGGGGTGGTCAAGGCTCGCCACTTGTTTATGTGACAGGCCATACAGGTCACAGATGCACACATGTCACACACACAGTGATCTCAGCAGAGCACTCCATCTCAGGCTCCAGCACGCCCCGCTTTTTAACAAGCGTCAGACCACAGTTGTGAGTTCCCGTGCATCTCCTGGCTCTCCCGTCTGCTCCCGGCACAGACACATTTAAAAACAGTTGAGAAGAGCAGAGGCAGACCTCATCACCACCACCCACTCGGGGCCCAGGGCTCAGGAAATGTGTAATCTCCAAAATCCTTGGCTGCTTTCCCCATCAACATATGGCCTGTGCTTTCTCACAGAGATTCCACGCCATCAGAAGTCACTCCCCAGTGCACTGAGAGTCACAAACACATGTCCAGCTCCTTCCACCATTGACATGGACTGTCAAGGCTCACTTTTAACTGGGATGGCCTGAGAGAGAACAGGTGACTCCCACAGGTGAGCACTCCTATTCCCAACAAAAACTGATTCCAGTAGAGATGGCAGAAGATGGTTCAAGTTCATCGATATGAAATGAACTAAGAATTAAGCTGCTAATTTGACACTGAGGATTTCTGGAAGATACACCCACCACTCAACCTGTGGCAGAAGGAACTTTACTCTGTTCCCACGGACACACTCAGGACCAGCTGGGAGTGATTCATGTGGCCCCAGGTTCAAGTTAAGCACACAAGGGATCAGGAGAGGCTGTGCAGCTGAGGCTGCACCCGGGGGTGCCCACGCTTCACTCCAGAAGGATGCACTGGGGGTTCCTCCTCACTCTGCTGAGGCTTCCCGGAGCCCGTGGCTATGGAGTGTCCGTCCACTGATTTCCAGCAGCGCCTGAGCCTCCGGGTCCACATCCAGAATGCTCTTTCCGTTCTTGGCCTTGGGAAGAGGGGAAGGTGGGAAGAGAACCTGTCTCCCTGGCGGCCAACAATGACAGATGTGCTGCCGGCGTTAGGCTTACTGGAGTGCGTCACAGCAAACCCTGTCTCCCTGGGTCTCCCCACTTGGGGACACCAGCACTGCATGGTGATGAGATGTTTGGGGAGGCTTGCAGGTCCCCACAATGACTCTTCACATCAGCACTAACTAGAAGGAACCTAGGCCCCATGGCTCCAGGTCAGGTGCCTGCTGCCTGGAGCTGTGCCTTTTACTTACCCCTGATAGGGCACCCGGCTCTGGGGTGCACTGTGGTCCACTGGTGCCCACCAGCAAGGGACAGCCCACAGCCACTGAGACAATGTGGCATGAACTACCTTCGGGGGGGAGGGGCAGGTTAAAGCCCATGGAGTGAGCCCGCGCTCACCTGGGTCACCTCAGCGTCGCCCACGGCCCACACCTCCATCTTCTCAAACTGGAAGTCCTCCTTGGCTGACAGCTGCGGGCTGCTGTATGTGGTGCATGTGGGCTTGGCCTTGCTGTGTCCTTTTCCAAAATCGACATCGATCCACAGCCCAAAATAGTTGTGCTGCCCGCCCATGCCCTGCGGAGGGAGCGCGTCAGCACACCCCGGCCTGCAGAGACCTCGCAGCTGGCTGCCCAGACAGGACTCAGGAGACCCCAGGGCTCTGCTCTGCCCTCAACCTGTGCAGCTTCACACCCCATGACAAGGTACTGTAACAGAACAATCTGCAAGGTTTCTGGCTCGTCTCAGGGGCCACACAGGCAGAAGCACAGGACAGCAAGGGACAGGGGCTGAACACCCTCAGGGCCCAGAGACTCAGCCTCTAACATCAGCAGGGAGGCCAACATAGGCCTTGAGCTTGGGAAACCTACTGTGTCCAGGAGTGGGACTGGGGGTCGGGGGGAGAGCTCACCCAGACAAACAACCCAGGGCTCAACCTGAGCCACTGCTCTGTGGGCAGAGGCACTGCTCTGAAGGAAAGCAACAGGAACAGACCCAGGTGACGTGGCGCCTCTGGGCCAGTAGCCTCAGGTCTGCCTGGGCCTCCCTGATCACACTCTCCAGTGTCGCCTCCACCATGCTCCTGTCAGGTCCTTGGCAAACCCTGAAACTCATGCTGGGCAAGAGCTCGGAGCAGGAAATCTCCGTGGGCTCTCAGAGGCGCTCCCCACCCTCAGGCTACTTCGAGCCACTTCCAGGGACCTACTAGGTGCTGCTCCTGAGGCTGACGGCCTCTCCCTGCTGTCACCAAGCCCCTATTCTGAGAAGGGCCAGGGGCAACCTGCAGAGAACCTGGGAAATCCTGATGACCGGGATGACCGGCCTTCTCAGTTCTGCTCTGCCAGCTCGGGGCTGAATTTCTCAAAAGGAACCTTTTGTTAAGAAGCAAAGAAAAGCAGTGGACTGGAGTGCGGGCAGGAGGCACACTTCTACCCAAACTCAGCAAGGAATGGGCACCCTGCCTGCTCCTCAGCCCTGTGCCCTTGCCCACCTGGCCCCTGGCTTCCAGCCTTTCTCTTCTCCCTGAGCCTGGTCACCAGGCTGCAGACCGCCTTGGGGCAGGCTGCTGGGCCTCCCCCTGTTCTGAGTCACCTGGCAGTACCCCAGGTACATGGCCAGGCAGCAACCCCGGGGGTCTGGCACGGAGGTATCAAAGACCACAGACCACCTGGAACCAGGGAGAAGGCTGCACTCGCCATCTGCATATAACCCACCAAGGCACCCATCCTCCCACGGGAGCAGCTCAGTCCCAGCCCTGGCGCCCACAGCCCTGAAACCCCTGACCTTGGCGTGCTTATGTGCCTGCACGCATGCAGCTGCCCCACTGTGGGGAGGGTGGGCCAGGGCGACAACCCCAGGGATACCTCCGGCAGCCCCCTCAGTCCTTACCAGGCCGTTTGGGATGGTCTGCTGCCCGTGATTCAAGTACATGAAGTGGTTATTATAGCCTGTGTGGGTGAACACAGCCATCTGGGGTGAGATGGAAAACAGGAAGCACCTGCTGTCCCCTGAAAGTGACCAGAGCACAAACAAGCCCATCACCAATCTGCAGGCAATGGAAGGTAAAGCACCACTGTCTCAGGTGTGCCCTGAGCTCACCACAGGTGCCCGCCGCCTCAGGCTCATGGGGACAGAGCCTGCAGAGGACAGGCCTGCAGGCCTGGCACTTCCGAAAGAATCTGGGGCCCCATTCACCTGGCCCTGGGGTAACAGAGGTGGGATGCAGGCCGCCGTTTGCAAGGTGAGCACATGGAAGGCAGAGGGAGCAGGCCTCCTGCAGACCCGGTAGCCAGAGGGGCGGTGGTCACTGCTGCAACTGTCCTCGCACCGACACAGTCCGCTCCAACAGCAGGCAGTGCTGGGGGTCGTCCCAGGCTGCATTCAGCAAGCCCGACTACCCAGTGCAGAGGCCCCTGGGATCTGTCTGGATCCCGCCCCAGGGTCAGGCCCTCCCGCTTGCCCACACTGTCCTCCCTGGGCCACCCTGGAGCTTGAAGGCCCATTCATGTGTTCCCTTGACACTCATGTCAAAAGAGACACACTGCTGCCACAGGGCACTATCCTTGGGGAAGGAACAATGAAAGTGATGGTCAGGGCTTCTGCACTGGGCATGGGGGCTGCTGAATGAATGCAGTTTCTCGGCACCTCCCATGTGGGCAGGACGACACTTCAGGCTAAAGACTCTGACTTGATTCCCCGGGCTCAGGAGCCCAGGTTGGGAGCAATTCTGGACACCGTTACCTGCCTGCTTCCCCATGGCCAGGGGTTCCAGGCATCACTTCACTTTGCAATTCTAAGTTCACCTTTTGGCCAACATTTACAGGGTCCCACCTGCTAAAGGAGCGGATAGCCCACAAAATATGGGCCCCTCAGCTGTAGGGGAGCCTCCCTCTGGTCTCTCAGGGTCTGCTTTCGGTGGGGGAGGTCGCATACTTGACTCAGGGGCAGAGGGGCCATTTTCACCTGCCCAACAGCCAGACCCACAGTGAGCCACCCTCATGTGAGGCTCCCTATCGCGGTGCCTGAAAAGCTCAGGACCAAGGTCATCAGCACCACAGTCTCCAAGCCTCCCCAGCACCGGCACTTCACGTCTCCCTGGGGAGCTGCAGCCCCTGGCCCAGCCTGAGGCCGCTGCTCAGTCCAGAACCAGTGATAGAAACAGCAGCAGAAATGAAGCAGCTGCTTTCTGACCAGTCCTGCAGGTCAGAAATGGCTGTTTCCATGACGACAGACCAGCCTGGCCCGGACCTGGACCTGAGCTGAGGCAAGCCTGCCCTCTGCTGGAATTCCACCGCACAGCTCAGAACAGCAAGAACCCTGAAAATTTAGTAACCCCAGTTCCCCACCATTCTTTGGGAAGATTTATTCTGCTTGTTAATAAGCCATGAAGACCCTGCAGGGTCACCCTGAACAAAGTTGCAGTTGAAGGAGAAGGCCCCTTCCCACATCACTGTGACAGGGTGGGGGTGCAGAGAACAACCCCACAGTGAGAGTCTGCCATCCAGAAAGGGAAGCTGGGAGCTGGGCCCTGGGCGGGGTCTGGAGACCTGGATTTGAACAGCCCCCCACACACACCGGAAGTGGTTAAGAGTGGTCCCAACACGGTTTCTGTGCAAACCACGTGGCTGGTGCTGAACCAGTTTTCCTCCAGGGGTCTGGAATTTGGGAGGGTGCTAGGCACCACCCCTGGGCGTTGAGTCCCCAGGAAGCATCCCTGCTAGACACACTCCTCGGAGAGCTAATTAGCTATGGGTCAATTAGCTGCAAAGCCCTGAGAATAACTGAAGTACGGGTGGTCTTAGGGGTCCCTGACACCATGAGGAAGGGTTGATAGCAGCAACTGGATAAAAGATCTGAAACATTCTGAAATGCAGAGAAAATCAAATCCCCAAAACAACCAGGCAGAGGAGGCCAAATCTTCCTTTCGTGCTCACCCCCACCCTCCCAAGCAAATGGCCACCCAGCTGCTTGCTGCTGACACCACCCCGGCAGCCAGGACCCAGGTGCCTGACCAAAAATGCTCTGCCTAGCGGGGACAGATAGAGGCCACTCCAAGGCAAAAGGACCACAGGGAAGGCAGGGCCCTCGGGGTTTGGGACGGCTCCCTGGAGGAGGTGACCCTGCCTAGGTTCCCATAAGGAGCTGGTGGTTCATACAGGTCAGGGAGGGAGGAAGGGCAAGTGCATGGGGAGGGGGAACGTGACCTATCCCAGAACCCACAGAAGAACAGGGAGACAGCCTCGAGAGGAGGGAGAGGCACTCAGAATAGGCTGGGATGTGGCAAAGGGATGAGGCCAGTTAGGAGGTGTCATGCATGCCAGAGCGAGATGGTGCGAGGAGGCAGGTGGGACAGGGCTGGTGGTCACCAGACAGTCTCTGTGCCAGAGGGGCAGGCAGCCCTGTCCCCAGCTCCCGGTCTCAGAACCCTGGGTCCTGTGTGGACCTAGCCGGAGTGGGAGCCTTAGCACATGAGAGTGAGCGGGCCTGGACCTGGTCTGCCTTACAGCCATAGACAGAAGCACCCGCACCACGGCACACAGGGCCTCCGAGAACACAGACCAGCAGCCTGGCCACGCCGGGGACACGGAGCTGCGTGGAATCCTGGGAGGTGGGCTCACCTTGGAGCCAGTGCCCGGGAGGAGAGTGCTTCTGGAATGCATCTCAGGGGATTTTTCTTGGAGGAAGAGGAAGAATTTACTCAGTCTAGAACATTCAAAAGGTCAACCAAAGAGCTGTCAACTTCAAACAAGTGTCTTAAAACCACACACACACACAAGACAGACGAAAAAGACAAAAGCAGAAAAGCAGCAGAGGCGATACCACCAGCTGTGGGCCACAGGAAAGGAAGATGGGAGAGTGAGTCAGCCTTGGCCCCAGGACCCCGAATGAGGATCAACCACAGCCTGACTGGGCTTCAGTCACCATGCGGGGTCACTGTCTGCGCTCCGGAAACGCAAGGTGAGGACACCTGACTTGCTCAACTCATCCTGCTGGCCAGATCAAAAAAAAAAAAAAAAAATTCTTGAAGCATCTGATCACCACAAAGAGGGCCGTTTCACACCCAGAAGAGCCCGGGAAGGGAGGGTGCAGGACACCCTTTCAGTCGCGCCCGGTGTTCTTGCCAAGGGCTCCGAGAAGCAGCCGCAGCCGCCTCACCAGACGGCGCCCGTGGCTGGTCTTACCTTGAAACTGAGGCTTGACCTCCCAGGAGCAGGAGGCAAAGCCGCCGAACACATGGCCGTCGTGGTCCTCCAGGAGCGTCACGCAGGGCCCCTGGTGCACGATGTGCCCGAGGAGCTGGGCAAAGCTGTGCCCGTGGAGCTCGGAGGCGAACAGCAGGCGCCAGCGGTGCCGCAGCTCGGCGGGCAGGTGGGAGTTGATGTAGACGAGCGACGGCACGTCCAGGAGGCTCTCGAACTCCCGCCCCTGGGCCACCTGGCGCTGGGGGACCAGGGTGGCCAGGTCGAGGGACGAGGGCATGAGGGCAAGGCCTCTGTGGATGACCACGCTCAGGAAGGAGGCCACGTGGGGGACCCTGAACACCCAGTCCTCGACCACAGCTCGGTCACAGGCGCAGTCCTGCCACTGGGGCCCCGCAGGCTTCCTGCCACCTAGAGAGGGGGAAACACCGCAGGTGAGGCGAGCACATGCCCCCACTGTCCCACCTGCGCCGGCCACCACGGGCACCACACACAGCTCCTGAGCCTCGGCTCAGGGCTGTCTGCACTGGGTTGGGCATTGAGTACAAAACACACCCAGTTTCAAAGGCCTGGTGCAAAAAAACACTCAACATTCCTAAAGCTAAAGTGTTGACCATGGAGTGGAACGTCTGTTTCGGACACATTCTTTTAATTCTGTGCTCCCCAACTGTTTTAATCCAGCCTCGCAGTGTCTGGGTCACATGTGTGGCGGGCAGGGCTCACACTTACCTCTGAGGGACAAAGCTTCCATGCTGACGCTCTGTTCTCTCCGATCAGGCCCAGGGACATCTGTGCCCTCACCCCGAGCCAAGGCCCCTGAGGGCCTTCCTGAGACCACCACCTCACTGAGGGTTTCTGCACCAACACAGTCATTTGGGGAGGATGGAGAGGTGTGCCATTCCTCATGTCAGGCGGGGCAGTAGCCGCCACTTACTGGGCACCCCCACGCCCGCCCATCCGGGGAGAACAGGCTTGACCAGCCAACGTCACACCTTACTGTTCCCAAACAACAGCCACAGTCCCCTCCTGTGCCTTACCTAGGAGCAGAGGTGGCCTGGGGGGAGGCTGCTGAGTCAAACATACAAGCAGTGGGTGCCATGTACATGTATAAAATGGAAACGTAGATACACGCATGATTACATGTTCTACTGTGTCATTCTTTCCAAAGACCTTACTTAAATGAATTTTGAAATAACCTATTTCAAATTGTATTTAAAAATCCAATGCTGTAGGGGCCTCCATCCTTCAGACACCCTCAGCCGCCACAGGGCTGGGGGCCTCAGCCCCCTGGGACAGAGGCTCCACCACGACCCCCAGGGCGACCTCAGCCGCACTTGCCTTGAAGCTTCACCTCGGAGAGCAGCTGCGCAGCCAGCTCGCGGATGCGGGGGTTGGCGTCGGGCACTGCCTGCCCCTCCCAGCCCCGCAGCAACTTCCTGTGGTGCAGCACGTGCACCACAGCGCCGACCAGGTCCTGCGCAAACTGGAGACACAGTTTCATCATTAGCGACATTTCCACGGGGACCCGACTCCTACCCCTGACCCACGTGGGGATGGGCATTTTCTCTCTTTTATGCCACCTGTGATGGGCACAAGGTGGGGAAAGGTCATGTCACTTGGGTCTGTGCTCATTTCCTAGTGATGCCTTTGACCGCTCAGACCACACCCGGTCAGCACATGCCTCAGGGCGCTCCGTGCCTGTGCCTCCACCGGCTGCCAACTCGTCCTCAGGGCCCGCTGAGGGTCACCCCGACTTCCCGGAAGGCTGGCAGGGACCCATGGCCGCCCTACCTTCTGCACTTCTCCTGCCTTCACAGGCTCTTCTGTGGCAGAAATCATCTTCAGGACCACAAGACTCTTTTCCTCGGAGCTGCCTTTCAGCAGGTGGGACATGGACACTGTGAACTGCTCCCGGGAGATGCCGTCGCTGGGCCTCTGCCCCTTGCCCGGCAGGTCGAGGGCCTTCATGCCATTATACAGCCTGGTGACCATCTCGGGGGGGAGGGCCTTCCCGACATGCCTCTGGTGGGGACACACAGGAGAAAGGGCTGGACTCGGAGGTGGCAGAATCATGGGAAATGACATACCAGGAGGCCACGGCTCCCACCAGCCTTCACCTCCCACATCCCCACCAGCTCCTGCCCCTGGGAACGTCGCGCCACCCAAGGAGCGCACGCCAACTGGCCCTGACCCCTCCTCTCCCGCCTGCCCTGCAAACCCCCCAGCCTCCTGAGAGGCCCGTCTTTCTCCGTCTGCTCTGCACTCTGCCCAGAACGTCTCCTTCCCTCTAGACGCCGACTGCTGCCAAGCGCATGTGTGAGCTTATTAACATCCGGAACAGAAAGTCTGCGGACAGCTGATTCAGTCTCTTCTCCAATCAGCGCCTTCTAGACATACTGGAGAACTTGCGATTCGATTTGTAACCTCCAAGTTCTTTGTGCTCGAAACACATTTTTAATTCCTCTTACTTTAAATCAGATGTAACTCTTAGTGTCAGTAACATTCTGGAAGCGCATTTCTCCTTCTGGACCCCCACCTCAAATCTGACTTGGTACCGGAGTTACAAGTAAATGAGCAAGTCACCAACTGAACTCGTGTCGGGATGCCAGTTCTCCTGTCCACAGGACACTGTGGGAGTGACCAGGCCCCGGCCTGGCCCTATAGAGCAGTGTCCCCGCCCGTCACTGCTCCAAAGAGCATTCCCGTTTCTAGAGCGTGCTTGCTGGCTGAGCAACTCCTCCCCACTCCGGGAACCTTGAGTTGCCAAGGCCCTCTGAGCAACTTTGAGCTCCATTTCTCTTGATGAACACGGTGGATACTGTCACCCTCTACGGTCCAGTCTTCCATTGGCCTGTTTGGTCCTGTTTGTGCCAGGTAGTGGGTGAGTGAGCAGGCCAGGGTCTGGTCTAGTGGAGAATACACACGTATGGGCACACACGTGCGCCCCAGCTCTGACGTGATAACTTTCCTGCTTATCCTGACTAGTTTCTTCAGAGGTGAGGTGAGCTTGATCACCAACACTTCCAGGAAGATGAGCTGATGTCTCTTTGCCAGTGTCCTGCCTCAGCCTACTCACCCAAACAGTTTAAAAGCCCCATGGAATGGGATTTAAAAAAAAAAAAAAAAAAAAGGGAGACAGTCCCAACTCCTTATCAGAGGGGCTTTGAATTTGACATCTCAGTTTCTTGGGGAGCGCCCTAAAACCCCAAGGACACAGCGAACACATCCAAATCCGTTTAAAGACAAAGGGGCATTGGGGACTGCAGTCTCTCGGCCTAGGAGCCCAGCTCGGGCAGCTGGTCACAGCCTCAGGCTTGGAGTGCAGGTGGGAGGCCAGAGAGTCCAGTGACAGGAAGCAGGGCAGCCCAGGCTCAGCCTTCAGTAACAATGGTCCCCAAGCATGGCCTGACAAGGCAGAGGGGACAGAGCCAGGCACGTGGACTCCCACACTGAAGCACTATGTGCTGTCTGCCCTTACGGGAAACAGACCATGTGGGTCCACACAAGATGGCCTGACAGGAACAGGACGGCAAGGCGGCCCGAGGGACAGACTGTGCAGACCCCCGCGCTGCAGGCAGAGGCCACGCTGACCTTGAGAGCCTTCAGAGAGAAGGTCTGGAACGGGGGCCTGGGGTTGGCTTCCTCTGCCGAGAGCACGTTGAACAATCTATCAACCTCCACCTGCTCCTCAGGAAGAAACTGGGAAGTGAATTTGTGCTGCAAGCCGCTTCTGCTGTTCCCCATCTTCCCGCTGACCTGGGTGGCGAGACCCTGGGAGGGGGAAAAGATGCCACATTAGAGAGAAAGTTCAAAGCGCAGCTGTGTCCTGGAAAACGGATCTCAATGGACGGCAGGAAGCAGCGGGAGCATGAGAGCTATGTCACGGGTTTCAGCGTGGGACCCTGACACACCGGAGCGGGAGAAACAACACTGGGCCCCATGAACCTCTGCCCACACGGGGTGTCCTTTGACAACAGTCTCCAAGCTAACGTAACGGGGCAAGTCTGTAGTTTCTTTCTTTTTTTTAAAGATTTATTTGTGCATACAGAACTGGGGTACAGGCAGAGGCTCAGGGGCGGCGAGAGGATTCACCAGAGACAGAGTGGGGGACAGAACAGGCAGATCTACGAAGTACACTGCTGAGGGGAGCAGCAGGCAGGTCAGGAGAGGTCTGCCGCGCCATGTGGTCACCTCTGGGGCAGGCGGGGATCGAACTCATGAGGAAGTGGCTTTTGTTTCTTGGTGCCATGCTTTAACCTGCTGTGCCACCAGGGAGGGCCGTAAGTCTGTAGTATCATCCAAAAAGTCGTTGTTTAAACAGGTGTGAGAAAACCTAAGGCTGCAGGACGCCCGTGGCTGCAGTCAGACCAGTGTAAATACCCTGGCCAAGCCAGCCTGCCACCATCAAGTGTTTCTTCTGTGACCCTGGCTCCAGCTTTTTGAACAAGCACTCAGACTCGACTTATCTACCTGAAAAACAGGAGTCACCACAGACCCACCTCAGTGTGCTGGGACAGGTTAGTGAGTTAATCATCACCGGAGACGCCAGCAGAGAATGGCACCCAAAGCCAGGTGACCTTTGGTGGCCTCTGCTCATGGTCACAGACCTCACTAAGGGGAGCAAGTGCCCACAGCCCAAGAGACTCCCGTGAAGCACGGCAAGGAGGCGCCATGCCTCCTCAACCCGTCCTCAGGCTTGACCTGCGCTTTGCGGCGAAGAACCTGCCAGAGAGACAAGCACTGACTCCCCATCTTTTATTGAGGTGTGATTCACCTAACATCAAGTTCTTTGAGTTCACCATCTTCTTGTGAGGCCTATAGCTCGTTCACAGTGCTGTGCAGCCACCATCTCTATGGCGCTCTGGAATATTCCACTACCCCTGAGAGAAACCCCACACCCAAAAGCAGTCAACCCCTGCGGCCCTTGGACATTTCATGCAGAGGGCTCCGTACACCTGGCTTCTCTCATTCACACAATGTTTTCAAGGTTCACCAAGTGTGGTGTGTGGCTGCCCTCCACCCCTTTCTATGGCTGAGCATGTGGAAACACCCCCATGGACTGTCCACTCATCTCTAGGTGGCCTGGGGGCTGTGTCACCCCCTGGGCACCAGGACAAGGGCTGCAGGCAGCCTCCATGCACATGTCCTGGTACCCTCATTCTCAAAGGTGGAGGGTCTATCAACGGGGGGAACTGCTGGGTCACAGGATAATGCAGCATGTAACGTTTGAGGGATGGCCAAGCTGCTTTCCATTTTTCATTTTACCAGCAAAGCCTGGGCTTGTAATGTCTGCGTATCCCCCACAACATGCTTGTTATTTTTCTGCCTTCTTTATCATCCCAGTGGGTCAGTATCCACTGTGGACAGGAAGCTTCCAGCAGAAGTACGCTGGGCACATGCAATGGCACAAATGAGGCTGATACCACCATCACCCCGGGGCAATCTTGATTCCAGAAGCTTGCACTCATCACGTTTCTCAGCAGAGTAAGAGCCAGAAAGGAAACCCTCCCTGCCCTGGGCTCAAAGCCCAGCCTGCATCAAGGCCCACGCTCCCTCATCTCTAAGGGGGCAGCACATGGTGTCCTCTGGGGACTGGCCATCTTCTTTGTCCATGCTTCCAAGAGCCCCAAGAAATCATTGACATTTTGAGCTGGATTAACAGATGCTGTTATCATTTGACTTTTAATGCCCACTGACTCCAGAGGATAGTAGGAAAGAGCACAAAGAGAGAGAGCAGGCCTCATTCATTCCAAAGCTAACTCAACACAGTCAGACCCTCATAGCAGCAAACAGCAGCACCAGGCTGGGCTGCATAGCCTAGGCGTGTGGGCAGCTTGCCTCCTCCAAGTGTGTGATGACCCTCTAGGCCACATGCATGTCAACATCCCTGAGAATACGTTGCTCAGGTGTCTGGGCCCTGCAGAGAAGCCCAGTGTGTATTGTCACATGATACGCCAGCCGCATGACCAGCTGTCTCAGGAGCGACAGCAGAAAACACACCAATGCCCACCAGCCAGGGGGGCGGACTCATGAGGATACCACAGCATGGAAGTGTGGGTGTCTCAATCAAAGTGTGAGGGTTGGGATGTCTTGTGTGATTTGGGGGAGGATGCCAAGGAGGGACAGTTCACTCTAGGTTGGGTTCAATTTAGTGACTGGACAGCTGCATCATCTTTGTGAAAGATGCAGGAGGGAGGGGTGAAGCTGTAATCAGGAAGGCCATGGCATGCCTCCCATTGGCCAGCAAGGGTCTTGGGGGTTCCCAGGGGAGATTGCACAGTGATCTAATCTGCATAGACAGTGTGGCCTTGCTTTGTTTTGTTCCTTCAGTGGCCAGTGAGGTCATGACAGTATTTGCATTCGAAGGACATCCCACAGCTTCCCTGTGCCGCCCAAACACTGGCCAGCAGACCCCTCATTGGGGCCATCACCTATCTGAAACCCACCTCAGTCACAGCTTTACAGAGCTCTGGTAAGTCATATCAGCTTTAGCCAGAAATGATTTTTGCTACATATTTCCATACCCCCTCACCAGGGATATGGAAGACTTTTATTAAAATCTGTGTGAATTTACCAACTCACCAGAAAACACATCCTCCCTGGAACTTCCATCTTGCTAAAATCCCGAAAGTGGTACGTATATAAAGATGCGCCCAGGTAAATTATATTTCTATTCTATAGTCCATTCTATAATCTACACTTTTGACAGTATTCTATAGCGTTCGAGTCAATTCAATTCTCTACACTATTCTTCGCATACTTGTCTTCATATCAAAGACACTAGCACTTCTAGAAAACATCAAGGTGAGACAGCAAAAGCAACACAGAAAAATGGAGAGAAACAGAGCCATGATGTTGCCCACCTTTAAATTCTACTATAAAGCAGCAACACTAAAAACAACATGGTACTGGCAAAACAATAGACATGGAATGCAGTCAATATTCTGGAAATAAATGCATGTATATATCAATACTTAATTCATGATTTTTAAAAAGAGACACCATACTATCTACCCAAAAGATACAAAAACACTGATTCAAAAGATATCTGCACTCCCATGTTTACTGCTGCTTTATTCACAATGGAAAGACATGGAAGCAGCCCAAAAGCCCAAAAGTAGATGACTGGATTTAAAAGATGTGGTACATATACACAATGGAATATTACTCAGAGACCAAAAAAAAAAAGAATCACATGTCTTTTGCAGCAACATGGATGGAGCTGGGAAAGATCATGCTTAGTGAGATAAGCCAGAAAGAAAAGGAAAAATACCGGATGGTTTCGCTCATAGCAGGAATATAACGGAACAAGCAAGAAAATAATGATAATGATGAACAGCTAAATACCAGAGACATTTTGTGGGGGTGAAGTGGGGAATGGGATCAAAACAGTGGGGGGATGGAAATGCACTGGACTATGGTGATGGCACAGGTGATTTGGTGATGGGAAGCCCAAGGGGATTGCAACTGAGATGGGAAAATGCACAAAATGATGTAAAGTATATAAAAAGAGGCACCATACATTGGGGAAAGAGAGTCTCCAGCAAACGGTGCCAGCAAATTTGAATGCACACATGTGAAAAAACAAACTTGGATCACTCCTTAACTCTGGACACAAAAAATAAATTCTAAGTGGAGTAAAGATATAAAAACCTCAACAATAAAATACATAGAAGAAAACACTGACGATACATTTCATGATATCAATGATAAAAGAGGTATTTGGAAACCCAACCTCTATAGCAAGGGCAATCAAAGCAAAAACAAACCATTGGGATCACCTTAAATCACAGCCAAAGAAATAACAGTAGATTAAAAAAGACATACTACCAAATAGGAGAAGATAGATGTCACACAACTGACAAGGAGTTAGTATTCAAGATATAACTTAAGTAATTCAACAATAAAAAATAAATAAATAAATGGGCAGCAGATGTGAACAGAGAATTCACCAAACAGGGAAACCAGGGGACCAATAGATACATGAAAAAGTGTCCATCACACTCCCGGGGTGTGGTTCCAACCGCAATAAGATGCTACCTCACTCTTGTAAGACTGGCATGTTTAAACACTAAACTCGACAGCAAAGGCTGCAGAGAGCGAGGAGTGAGGACCGTCTGAGACACTGTTGGGGGAACACGCCCCAGGGCGGCCATTGTGGAAGGCCACCTAGATTGACGTTAAAACACAAATAAGGCAGGACCCAGCAGTCCCACGCCTGGACATCTGAAGAGTATGAAACCATCATCTCAAAAACTAGATCCTCCCTGGTGGCACAGCGGGTTAAAGTGCAGCACTAAGAAGCTAAAGCCACTTCAGCATGAGTTCTATCCCCACCCCAGAGGTGACCACATGGCGTGCAGACCTCTCCTGACCCGCCCGCTGCTCCTCTCAGCAGTGTACTTCGTTGATTTGCCTGTTCTGCTCCCCACTCTGTCTCTGGTGAAGCCTCTCACCACCCCTGAGCCTCTGGCCTGTATCCCAGTTCTGTGTGTATAAATAAATAAATCTTTAAAAAAAAAAACAAACTAGCAGCCATTAATAATTTCTGAGGTTAAGGGGAGGAGGGGAGGTCAAGGGGACATAGGGATAGTGGTTGGGAGGAAAAGGACCAAAAAATCAAATAAAAAATTGCCAATGTCAAGGCTTGTAATATGGGGTGGGGCTAAGGGGTGGAGGCAGGACTCACCTAACAGGCTGTGGGAGAGGGCAGGCTTCCCGAAACCTGGGAGGGAGAGGTTTGAGAGGTTAGCGCAGCACCCCGCCAGGCCTGCGCCCTCCAGGCCATCTGGCCGCCACAGCTGCTCAGGCAGGCTCCCCAAGCCGGCCTTCCAGTGCGTGGGGTCCACCTGGACCTCACTCAAGTCCCTCTGGGCAGCTACTTTCTGTACCTCATCTGGCTCAGGCCCTCCCCTCCTTGCACACCTCACAATCCTGCTCAGACTAGAACTGGCCCAGAGGCGGCTCTGCTTGCACCCCTCCCTCTTTCCCGAGTGGTCCATGCCCCACTCAGCCCCATCCACGGGGCCACTCTGCACACGAAGTGTCCAATGCATCACCATCAGGTGGGCTGGTGCATTCCCCCACCACGCAGGGGCTCCCCAGTAGAGATTTCAGGCCAGCTGCACCCAGGTCCTGAGACAGACAAGGGCCCCATGTTCAGGTCCCACCGGGCCCACACCCAGCCCCCACAGCATTCAGGGGCCCCCGTCCCCTCAAGTATGTCCTGATCTCTGTTCTGCAGCCTACAGTGGGGACAGGGCAGGGAATCGGCACTTTTACAGTAGCGAGGGGCTGAGTACACCCCATCTTAGAAGAACAGAAGCCACCAGGGCGACTGATAGCAAGGACGGCAGTGAACTCTCCTTTCTTGAGGTCACTGAAATGCTGTACACAGGGACCCCAAAAGCTACTCCCTGACTCAAAAACTGGGAAAACCACCTCTTAAGAGGAGACCTAGGGCTGAGAGGCCACCACCATTTAAATGCCAGTCCTCAGAAGTACACAGATGTTCTGTGGTGATGGAATCAGTATGCCCGGGGTCCCTAAGAGCCCATGGTCCCACTTCCTCAGGGACTGGCCCCTGACATCAGTCTGCACTTCTTTTCTTTCCATCAATGGCTATAGGCATCCAGCTGGGACATCGAAGGATGGACAGACACTGAGGGGTTACTGGTCCACAGGGAAAGATGCGAATACTATACAGGACTCCAGAAGACCAGGGGCAAAGTGGCCTGCAGGACATGTCCTGGGTGGGTCTTCAGGTGCCAACATGGTTCATCTGGGGAGTGGGGGCAGATGCCCAGATACACAGGGTGGAAGTAAGGAACAGCAAAGTGAAGTAAGGGGGAGGGAAGTTATATAAAGAGGGCTGAGTGGCGCAACAGGATAAAGGCAGCCCTGCAAACTGGCCGCAGCCACTTCAGTGTGAGTTTGATTCTGGCCAGGGAGGTGTCACACATGGCGCAGACCTCTCCTGACCCTCCCGCTGCTCCCTTCAGCAGTGTAGTTCGTCAATCTGCTGTTATACTCTGCCTCTGGTGAAGCCTCTCACTCCCCTGCACCTCTGGCCTGTCCCCCATTTCTGTGTGCATAAATAAAACTTTAAAAAAAAAAAAACACAGGCTGAGGGACAAGAGGCACCCTTGCAGTCAGCCACACCAGCCTCCTCCACTGTTGTCTGCAAACAGAGCATAGGGAGGGCCAGACCTCCCCAGACCCCACAGGCTCTGAGGGGGCCGGGTGAGCCACCAAGAGGCAGGACAGAGGGCAGAAATGCACAGAAGAGGTGGGACCCTGGCGGCACAGGGCAGAGCCAGGAGTAGCCACTGGGAAGGCTGGATGGGCTGGTGACGCAGGGTTTCTGAGGAGGTGTACAGCAGCCTCAAGCCCCAAGAGTGGAGAAAGAACACTCACTGAGACCAGGCTCCTGCCACCATTCCTACCATCTGGGGCCGTGGGCAGGAGGTGCATCTCCAAAGAGCTCCACAGAGTTCCTGTTCCCTTTTTAAAGAACCCCTGCCAGGCAATGGAAGAGGTGCAAAGTATTCCCAGCTGATCAGCCTGCCCTCAGTGCTTCCACCTCACCAGAACTCTCTTAGATTAGTATTGGGGAGGAAATGAAGGCCTTTGAGGCATCCAAGTTTCTTAAGTGGTGGTGTCGGGGAAAGGGATGCCCCATTTGGCAATGATTTTTAGCTGCTGCACTGGGGTGCAGGTCCAGCTAAATATCCTACCATACACAGGGCAACCGCCCACAACAAAGGACTGTTTGGCCCCAAACATCAGGGCTTAAGGTGAGAAACCCTGGCACCAAGGACGATGTTGTGGGCAGAGTATGGGGCTCCTGAGCTGAGGTCGTAAGTCCCAGAAGAGCAAAAACAGGATCTGAGTTCAGATTCTGATTCTTGCTGGGTTTCTCACTATGGACGAGCTATTAAGCCTCCCTGAACCTTAGTAAAATGGGGGAGGCACTGCCAGGCCCACAGGGAGGGGGGAAGGGTTAGAGGAAGCAAGTTGGGGCATTTAAACTCTGCTTTCCAGAAGCCAGAGACTTTAGATGTTCCAAAACAATGGAAAGCTGAGGACAGGCTCTGGAGTAGAAGCCAGTCTTCACAGACAGGACTGCACTTCCTGCTGGCACCTAGCTTAGCAGGGTCAACCCTCCTCCTCAAAGCCTCCCCCACTGGCCAGGTCCTGGGGGCGCCTTCCACTCCTGCCCCCCAGTCTCTAGTCCTCTGCCTCCAAGAGGGTGGCCTGGTCCTAAGCCCCCTCCTCTCTCTGGGGAGACTCTAAGCGCCTCCTCTGGTCAGGACTTCAAGCCCTGCATAGGGCACAGGACCTGCAGCCCATCTATAAAGAGTTAGAATGGACTTGTCCACCTTTGAGACAGCACAGAATCTCTGCTGGCCAGAAGCTGACCTGTCGAGCCCCTGTCCAAAGCTGACTTGTCCCCCTGGGGAGGGGGGTACAACTGGGTGTGCTTTCTTTTCCTCTCTTTGTCCTGAATTTGGTTCAGGGCCTGGAAAAAGCTAGTGAGTGGAGGTCAAAACACAAGAAGGAAGCCCCACACTGCGGTCACCCCCAGCCTGCCTCCTCACATGGATGTTCCCCATCTATTCAGTGGCTATACCAGCTCTATTGCTCAGAGTCCTGGGAACTAAGCCCCTCCGGGACTCTGATCTGACCAGGACCCTCTGAAGGTGCAGGGGGAATCTGAGCTCTGACCCAGCGTCCACACCAGGAGTCCCTCCCCCATCCAGGCACCAGGGACAGGCGGGCAGCCAGAAGGGGGCAGGGGCCGGACCCACTCGGGCTCCCTTCGCTCTAGCACCGGAGCCGTGGCCCCCGAACCCTACCAGAGTCGGGCTGCGGCTGCCCAGGTCGCCAGGTCAATGCCCCACTCAGCTCACGGAAGCCCAGACCCCTTCCGGTCCAACTGCCCGACGATTTTCCCTGGAGTGGCGGGGCCCATGGCCAGGCCAGGGCACTGACGGGCAGCCCTTTGTCCCAATCACAGAAGCAGAAACTGAGGGGGCGGGGCCCTATGAAGGAGTCGACCAATGACGATGCATCTCATGCAGCTTACCGGCGTTGACTGGTGAGGGCGGAGAGGAAGGCGGGGCCATGGGCGGGGCAAGAGGACCGGAGCTGGAAGGAGAGTGGCGTTTCTGCAGGTGCAGTGGGGCGGAGCTGGGAAAGGCTATGGAGGCAGGTGGGGAAACAGCGGAGACTGATTCAGGTGAGGAATGGGGAAGAGCACCTAGGGTGGTGTCTGGGCTGGGGTAGAGAAGACTGGCTGAGCAGAGAAGCTGAGGTTCACTGGCTGCAATGAGGAGTAGCTCGTGAGGGGGCCCAAGTGGACACAGTGAGAGAAAAGAGAGGCAGATCAGCCAGCGGCGACGCTCTGTGAATTAAGGCCGATACACTGAGCCCTACCACCAAGCCCCTGCTACTGTGCGCCAGGACCTCCTGGCATGGGCTCAGCCCTCTTCCTGCATTCCCTCCTAACTGCCTGTCCTTCCCAGTAGCATCTAAACAGGCTTAGGTGTCTCTCGTCTGAATATACTGCCCTGATCGCCGTACCTTTCTCCAGTTAGTATTCACTCCCCACTTCACTCCAAAACGTCTCGATCTTCACTTCCCATTCACTCCCCAAACCACTGAGACCTGGCCCAGGACCATGGCACTAAATCCAGCACCATTTGCAGTCTGACAAGTACTAGTTCACAGCTGGCATTGACCTCCCCGCACCCTCTCTTCCACAGTTCTCCATCCTGGCCTTCTGGCCCATCATTCCTGGCTTTTTCCCCTCTCTCCCTGAAGCTCTTGCTCAGCCTTTGCTCGCTTCTGCACCCAGTTCTTCATGCTACTCTCAAGGACCCCTCTTTTCACTATAGGTCCCCCAAGATAGCATGCTTCCCTGTGACTTCAAGTTCTACTTGCCTGCTTTGCT
Organism: Condylura cristata; assembly: GCF_000260355.1. Taxonomy (NCBI): domain Eukaryota; kingdom Metazoa; phylum Chordata; class Mammalia; order Eulipotyphla; family Talpidae; genus Condylura; species Condylura cristata. The sequence goes on along the minus strand of NW_004567129.1, from coordinate 4,031,359 downwards.
GGCCCCAGACACATTCAGCAGACCTCTGCATAAGACTGCACCTCTAACTCAAAACTTGGCCTCTTTCACCCCAAACCATTTACTTCCATCCTCAGTGATGTCACCCCACCTCCCACGACTTGAGTTGGACACCTGGATGCCCTTGCTCCCATGTCATTACTTACATCACCTGTTTTACCCCAAGATGTGTGCTGATCCCCCCTCTTCTATCAGTGTCCCCAGCTCCCCTCCCCCATCCAGGCCAGACCAAAATAACAGCCTCTTTCTGGCTCCTGTGGCTCCTCCAGCCAGCTCCCACCCCCTGTATTCCTAATATAGGAATCAAGTCTCTGTCTTGCTCCTACACAGAATTACTGGACCAATCATTATAAAGTCACCGCAAAGTTCACAAGAGACCATGTTCCACCAGGACATGTGGCTGCCCAGAAAAAGGACTATTTACCTCCTCACTGTGAACTTGGCTCTCTGAAATCACAGAGGAGCAGAAGCTTTATTGTTTGACTTTCTATCAGTCAGAATGAAACTAGGATAGGAAGCAGCCAGGGCATCCACCCCAGGTCCAGAGCTGCAGAGGGCAGCAAGTCCTGGAACCAACAGTGCAACTAAGCCCGTGGCAGCAGAGACCCCTGGCAGCCCAGATGCCCCACTGCCCCTTCACAGGTAGCCCTGGTGGGGACCTGCCTTGAGTCATTTAGACTCACCCACGCCCACCCCTCCACATATCCTGTGAGGACGCTACCTGGCCAGGTGGGCTGCCCGAGGCTTCCTGGTGTGATGGGCTAAAGTTGCTGAGGACTGTGGGCTTAGGCCAGTGGGGCCAGGATGCTGGAAGTTCCAGAAGGGTGAGGGCAGCACTTGCTCATGGCTAGAGATGCTGCAGAGCCAGCGGTGAGGCAGCAGGGGAGACAGGCCTTGCTCTCAGGACAGCCTGCTCCCTCATCAGTCCCCACTCCCCCAAGGGAGGACCCCTAGATGAAGGAGGGATGGTTGGGAGGCATGGTAGGGAGTGAGAGATGGTTTCAGGTTTGCTACTGTAACTCTCCCACACAGATACATGGATATTCACTTTCCCCCTTTCTGCAAAGAACACATTAACGAATGATCAAGTATTCATCCGTCATCTGTCCCACTGGGGACTGTAATATTTTCAGTTATTCAAAGGCTTCCAGAGACATTCTTCACTCTCTACATTTCTTCTTTGCCCATTATCATCATGCATTCCATGTCATGATTACCTCTGAAAATAATTGTCAGGTAGAGGAAGTGACATCACCCTGCCCGATGGCTGCAGGTAACTTAGGTCCCAGAGGTGTGAAGGGGCTGACTGGCTACTCCTGAAGTGGCACTTCTTTGTGCAGGACGTTCACAGTCCCATCTGCTCACGGGCTAGGAAAGTCTTCTCGACTTTTCTAACTGGGAGAAATGAAAATGACTTGGAATTTGACAAATGAAAATTTTGCCTTCGTTTCAGTGGCAATATATCTTTCCGCTCATTCACCCCATCGCCACTCACTGGGACATGGCTGCTGCACTGTCCCCCAAGACCAGCTCCTGTCTAGGGGCTTCTTCCTCTTAAGTGCCCAGGGTCCTGTCATGTGTGGTGATGCCTCTGCCAGTGACACCCAGTCGGGTCTTCCCCACGGCCTCCCCCCCACCTCCACAGAAGGGCCTGGCCACCTGCCCAGCCACCTCTGCAGCCGGGCAGCCACCACCACAGGCCCCCATGTGCCCACCTGAATGGGAACCTTGGGTTGGAGCCTCAGACGGGAACCCCTTTGGGCTACTCCTAGTGGCCACCTCTGCACAGGTGCGCCCTTCCATGTGGCCTGGCGTTGCATCCCTGCTCCGGTTAATCCCGCAGAGGCCAGGGGGCACAGAACCTGACTCAGTTTCCATGTGCTTATGGAAACCACAGCGCTGACAGCACCCACGGACTATGTGTGTTACCCCCTGAATCAGACTTTGGAACCGCAGCCTCAAAATATACTAGATGCTGCCTCCCAAAAGCACAGCCATTGGCTCTGGAACTTTCTGCGACGGCGCCAACATCTGTAGCCCCAACATGTGACTGAGGCACCTCAAGCCACACGCAGCTTGGAGGCCAGAACTGAGGTTTTGATTTTTGAATTTCCATCCATTTTGATTTAAGTTTAAAGGAGCATGAGCGGCTGGCAGTGACACTGCAGGGTGCCTGCTGGGCCCAGGCAGCATGTCAGAGCTGGTCAGGAAACCGAAAGCAAAGGCACATCCCACCCACCAGGGCAGCTAATGCGAAAAAAGACAACAAGCCAGCGCTGGTCTGAATCACCGTGCCCTGCTGGTGGGCTCCGGAGGGTCCCGAGAGAAACAGAAGCACCACATGAAGCAGCATTGCACCCCGCCAAGTTCAACCAGCGCCCCCCTCCCCGAGTTGAAAGGCCTGCAAATACTAGCACATGTGAACAGGTGGAAGCCGGCCAGACTCCATCAGGATGACTGACGAGCAGCGTGTGGCCCATCCAGAGCCGGACTGTGCCCAGCAGAGCAGGCAGGCGTGCCGACGCCCCCCAAGCCAGGGGCCCGGCCACAAGAGCCAGACACAGGGGCAGTGTCGTTGTGCCCGCTCGCTCTGTGAGCAGTGCAGGAGGCGCCTCTCTGGAGACAGACTGTAGGCCTGTGGGGGTGCAGCGAGGGGAGTGGGCCTGCTAAGGGTACAAGGGTGCCGTCTGGGGTACACACAGTATCTTGGAAAGGCTGATGGCTGTGCAGACCGTGAATAGACTAAATGCCACGGATTTGACACTTTAAAGTGGTTCATTTTGGTATGTACATTTCATCAAAACAAAAAGTAATCCCTTGGACCTCATGCCCAGACAGAGGATATCAGGAAACTCTGGAGAGAGGTTTGATGGCAGGCTGCACCCATCTCCCTCGTTTTTGAGTGGGTAGGGTTGGGGGGCTGGAATACAGGGCGCCAGCCCCTGTCCGTGTCACGAGGCAGCAGCCAAGAAGGGATGGCAAAGGGGTGGGCACCAGGCAGTGACCTGCCACCCAGGAGCCAGTCAGAGGTTCAGGATCTGGGGCAGGATGCAGAAGGCATGTAAGTGGCCACTGGAGTCAGGGTAAAGGGGATTCCCTAGGGCCCAGCAATGACATGTAGCAGGGGTGACAGCCAGCTTGGGGCACACTGGGGCTGCCCAGCAGGCAGGATGGGCATTGCCCAGCCAGGGGAGCTGCAGCAGGCGAGGAGGCGCAGTAGTGGCCATGAGATCCCGGCTGCCTCAGACATGGATGAGGCACCACCTGGAGAGGCAGAGTAACAGTCCCCGAAGATGCCACATCCTGCTCCCAGGCCCCTGCCTACGTGGCCTCACATGGCCAAGGGGACTTGCAGACATGGCTAAGTGAGGGGCCGTGAGATGGGGGAGTGACTGGACTATCACGGTGGGCCGATGGCATGCCTCCTTGGCATGGCCCCCCAGGTGGCCACATACACACCTCCGGGGAGGTGGATGTTCAGATCAGGGGCAGGAGGTGTGACAGTGGCAGCAGACTGGGGAGGGGGAAGAGTAGAAGCTGGAAGAGTCCACACTGCAGATGGCCATACCGACCATGCCTTCTGCATCCTGCCCCAGACCCTGAACCTCTGACTGGCTCCTGGGTGGCAGGCCGGTCACTGCCTGGTGCCCACCCCTCTGCCATCCTCTCCCCTCGGCCGCTGCCACATGAGATGACAGGGGCTGGAGCCCTTGGATTCATATGCAATTCTTTGAAGATTAATAATACTGAAATTTTACCAGGTGCTTCTTGGCCATTTGTATATCTTTTTGAGAAGAGACTTTTCAAGTCATTTGCCCATTTTTATTACTAATTTCTAAGATTCTTTTATACTTTAGAGCTCTTGGAGGGCCCAAGATGCAGTGAGGGTTCCAAGAATCTGGACAGGGAAGGGCAAAGCATCCTCTCTGTAACTTCCAGAGACAGCACAGCCCTGCCACACCTTCAGCCTGGGACTTCTGGCCTCTGGGCCGCGCTAGTGTCTGAAGGCACTACATGTGTGATGTGACAGCAGCTCCCTCCACTGGAGCCCGGAGGGTCCGAAGTGGGACTACAGATGCAGCAATACTCACAGAACACCCAGTGGAACCTGATCAGAGAAACAGTGGTGATTCAGTATAAATAGCACCAAATGTTGCATAAGACCAATCTGAAGGCAAATTACCCATTGCTTATCTGAAATACAGATGTAACCAGGAGTCCTAATTTGATCAGGCAACCACAGCCAAAAGTAGCAGCTGCAGAGAGGAGGGCGCAAAAGACAAATTCCACATTCACCCTGATGGCCACAGCAGTTCCAGAGGGAAGCGGAGATTTCCTATTAAATCAAGGTCCAAGAGTTCATCGCAATCTGGACATATTTAATTAATAAATTTAGGTTTCCCCCATGGGGATTGCAATTGAGATGGAAAAAAAATGTACAAAATGATGTAAAAATAAACTATTATATTATATAAAAAATAAAATAAAATACCCTCCCTGGTGGCGCAGCGGGTTAAAACACAGCACTAAGAAGCTAAAGCCGCTTCCGCATGAGTTCGATCCCCGCCTGCCCCGGAGGTGACCACATGGCGCGGCAGACCTCTCCTGACCCGCCCGCTGCTCCCCTCAGCAGTGTACTTGGTTGATCTGCCTGATCTGCTCCCCACTCTGTCTCTGGTGAAGCCTCTCGCCGCCCCTAAGCCTCTGGCCTGTACCCCAGTTCTGTATGCACAAAATAAATAAATCTTAAAAAATAATAATAATAAAATAAATAAAAACAGGAATAAATAAATAAATTGAGGTTTCCAGACTCAACTCCCTAAGAATGGAAGGTGTGGCCTTTATACCCAGGAACAGGAGGGCAGTTCTCTCCCACTTCTGCTTAGCAGGTTAGAAGGACAGCGGGAATGGACAGTTCAAGCAATTCTTAGACCAGAGGCCAGGGAGTGGCTGGCTCAGTCGCCAGCCCAAGGTCAAGGTGAAGCCAAGTCTTGGCTGCCTCGAGGACCCTGCACCCACTTGCCATCCTCCTACTGGACTGGGAGCTTATGCAGGGCAGGACCCCAGCCTTGTCGGCTCCCTAAGCAATCTGGGCTGCCGCCCCTCTCTGGGGAGACCGGCTTGTCTAATGTCCTATGCCCACAAGGTGGCGCTCATGATCACCACAAGATACTTGGCTAGGGTCATGGATTTTAGAACAAACTTCTTAGAAGAGTTTTGCTCCACCAGATAGTTAAGAATATGCCCAGAGAGCTCCTGGGCATCCCACACTGTCCTGTTCCTGTGTGTCCTCCATTAGCCCAGTCCACATGCACCCTTGGGGAGCAGATATCCAGCCCACATTGCTTGCTGTGTCTCCTCCCGCTCGGGCGCTGAGACCTTTGCAATGAGCTGGGTGGACTGTGTGCGGACCAGCTGGGGTTCTGCAAGGCGCCACTCTACTGTGATGCATCTCATCTGTTTATCTTAATTAGACTGGGTTTGGGGAAAGAAGACCCCAAAGGGAACATCTGACCAGGGCACACTCGAGGAGGGAGGGCATGGCTGTAGAGTGGGGGTGAGCTTCACAGGGCCCTAGCAAGGAGTACCCAAGGCAGGGTGGCCAGAAGGGAAGAAGGGAAAGGGTGGGATGGCTCAGCCTGCCCTATAGCAGCACCAAAAGGCAACACCCCACCCCATCCCAGCTGGGACAACTTGGTGCCTGCCAAATGCAGGAACATGAGTTGTTCCCCGGCCATCCATGCCAGCCTGTGTGACCCCCAACTCTGAGCTAGCCATTCCCCACTGCACACCCATCTCCATTCTTTCTGGGCCTTCCCACACCCGCCAGGACAAGTGCCCCACTTTCTCCATTCCTCAGCCTTAAGCCTCAGTGCAGACTCCACCTGTAAAGAGAAACCTGCCGGCCTCTCCCATCCCTCAATACCAGAGGAAGAAGCAGAGGCAGAGAGGGGTGAGACCCTTTGAAAACAGGACAGGTTCAAGCACACGTAGGAAAACTAACTGGTCTGCAAGTGGGAAAAATCCCAGGCTGAGCCCCAAGACTCTGGAGGGATGGGGAGCTGGAGGGTTGAGTCCTGCACTGGGCTCCTCTTTTGCCTTCCTGCCACCCTGTGGGAACCCAGAGACGCACAGAGCCTCCTTGGCATTATGTTGTGAGCCAGTCGCCTACAGGGTCCTTACTGGGTGGTTTTGTAAAACTTGCTATGAGGTCCCTACCCCTCCCATTTCTCATCACGGTGCAGCCCTGAGGTTCTGCTTTTTTCAGTACATGGGTTGTCTTCTTCTAAAACCATAAAAGGTATCAGAATCTCATTGCTGAAGTCCTGGGTGCTCTTGCTGGGTTGGGGGTGCCTTTGTGGCTGAGCTGAAGGAGGGCCTGCTGCTGCCACCCTCACCTGGCTCCCAGTGAAGTGTCGAGGGAGAGCCTTATATGGTGAAAGCAGCTGCCTGGCCCCCGCCTCACAGAGGAAGCCCTCAGTTTCGAAAGCTTTGTGGGATCTTTGCTGCAACACCAGCCTCCCAGCTCCTAGCAGCTTATGACCTTTCTGGAAGGGGGCAGGGTATTAACAGCAACAGGTGTCAATGTCAAAGACACAGGGGAGGTGGTCTTCCTTCCTCAGCAGTTAAAAACAAGATTCAAGGGGGTTCATTGCTAGAACAGGCCAGCAGAGAGGGAACAACAGCTTCACCACATTAGGGGGCCAGAAGTTGCTGTGATGAATTCAAATCTAGTACAGGAATAACCTCTACCAGGGGACAATGGGCCTGGCCCCCTGGGAAGGACCCGACATGCAGCATCTAATTGAACCCTCTCAGCAAACCAGGTGGTTATGTGCCATTCTTAGCCCTCCTTTCCATAGAAATAAGCTGAGGCTCAGAGGAAGGGGCTGACTGCTGTAAGGTAGTGGCTACCCAGTGATGGTAGGCAGGACAGGCCTCCAGAAGCTGCCTCTGCTGGGGCGGCAGCAGTGCTATCCAGTACAGCAGTCACAGCCTGTGGAGCAGCTGGACATCTGGGCTTGTCCTCAGTGATGTGTGGTCAGCATGAAGTGTATGCCCAGTCAGCACAGAGACTGGGCATTAAAACCCATTTTTTACCGGATGGTTTCACTCACAGCAGGAGCATAAAAGACTGGGGGTGAGGGAGGTGGGGGGATGGGGAGGGAATAATAATGGACAACTATATACTGAGACATTTTATGGGGGTGAAGAATGGGATCAAAAATGGGGGGCGGGGAGTGCACTGGACTATGGTGATGGCACACGGGTGAGTTGGTGATGGAAAGTCCCCAGGGATTACGACTGAGATGGGAAAAGGCACAAAATGATGTAAAAATAAGCATTATTTAAAAAAAAATTTTTTTTATTTTAAAAATGTAGGTGTAGATGATAGGAACTCTAAACCAGATGGAAATAGAAGAAGCCTGCCTTAGCATAACAAGGGCCATAGATTACAAACCAATTTCAGACATGGTGAAAAGCTGAAAGCTTTAAGGCCAGAAGGAAGACAGGAGGTCCACTGTCACCACTTCTGTTTAATTTAGGGTTAGAGGCTTTAGCTAGAGCAGTCAGACAACAGGAAGCAAAAGCAATCCAAATCGGAAAAGAAGTAAAACTCTCATTACGCTCAGACAACAAGATACTGAAAACAAGATTCCACTAAAAAGCTATTTGAAACAATAAATGAATATAGCAAAGGCCGGTTACAAATCCATCACAGAAAAATCTGCACTTTTACATACAATGAACTAGAAGAAAGGGTAATTAAGAAAATAATTCCCATCACAGTCATGCCCAAAAGAATCAGCTAGGAATTAAACTGACCGGGAGGTGAAAGACTTTATAATGAAAACTTGATGTTTCTAAAGGATACTGACCAAGACAAAAGGGGTGAGAAGACACCCCACGCTCAGATAACCATCAAAGGACTGTTCTATCCAGCGCCAAGGGTAATCCCTGTCAAATACCAGCGATAGTCTTCAAAGAAACTGAGCAAAAGGTATTAAAATGTATGTGGAGCCATAAAAGTCCTCCAGTGGCAAAAGGAATTCTGAAGAAAAGGAGAGAGATGCGGGCATCATGTTATTTGACTTTAAACTCTACCCTAAAGCAACAGTACTGCAAAGAATCGACATGCAGTAGACATGTGAATCAACAGACTGGAATCAAAATCCCAAAAATAAATGCAAGTACATATCAATACTTAATTCATGATTAAAAAAAAAAAAAGCAATCCTTAACTCCAGGCACAAAAATAAACTCCATATGAATTAAAGATTTAGCTATAAAAGCTGCAAAATAAGGGCCCTGGTGGTGCAGTGGGTTAAAGCTCAGCACTATAAAGCTAGCTGAACCCACTTCAGCACAAGTTCGATCCCCAGCCAGGCAGGTGACCCACATGGCGCGGCAGACCTCTCCTGACCCACCCGCTGCTCCCCTCAGCAGTGTGCTTCCTCAGTCTGCCTGTTCTGCTCCCCACTCTGTCTCTGGTGAGGCCTCTTACTGCCCCCTGCACATTGACAATACATTTCATGACATCAGTGATAAAAGATGTTAGAAACCTGAACTCTGTGACATGGAAAGGATCACCTTAAATAAAAAAGCTTTTACACAGTCAAAGAAATATATGTAGATCAAAATGGGAGTGAATGGGAGAAAATATTTACATTTACACAACTGACAAGGAGATAATATTCAATGATTTAAAAAGTCCAACACCCCAGTTAATAAATGTGTAGCAGATGTGAACAGACAGTTCATCAAAGAGGGACAGTATCCTGAGGCTAATGAATACATGAGAAGTTGTTCAGCATACTCCCGTTAAGAGAGATTCAGGTTAAAATCACAGTGAGATACTATCTCACACCCATGAGAACGGCCTGTATTATAAAAAAACAAACCTACATAACGGACCAGGTTATAATAAACAGCTATAGACCAGAGACATCTTATGGGGGTGGAGTGGGGAATGGGATCAAAAACAGTGGGGGGAGGGAACTGCACTGGACCATGGTGATGGCACATGGATGATTTGGTGATGGGAAGCCCATGGGGATTACAACAGAGATGGGAAAAGGTACAAAATGATGTAAAGATAAACTATTATATTATTTTTTAAAAAACAATAAACCTACAATAAACGCTGAAGAAGCAGAGGCAGAGAGGGATGAGACCCTTTGAAAACAGGACAGGTTCAAGCACACGTAGGAAAACTAACTGGTCTGCAAGTGGGAAAAATCCCAGGCTGAGCCCCAAGACTCTG
>NW_004567129.1:3940752-4021556 GCF_000260355.1 Condylura cristata | reverse complement strand
CCGCCCGCTGCTCCCCTCAGCAGTGTACTTCGTCGATCTGCCTGTTCTGCTCCCCACTCTGTCTCTGGTGAGGCCTCTCACCACCCCTGAGCTTCTGGCCTATACCCCAGCTCTGTATGCACAAATAAATGAATCTTAAAAAAAATCGCAACCGGAAATCCCTTAGGCCAAGCAATCCCACTCCTCGGGGAATCTACCCACAGACCATGGAACCTCCAACTCTAAAATTCTATTATATTACAGTGTTTATAGCATCACTATCTCCTAGACTCAGGACATGGAAACAACCGAAGTGCCCAAGGAAAGAGGATTAGATCAAGACAGTGAGGTCTGTCCACGCCACAGTCTACCGTTCAGCCGTAAGTAAAAATGAAATGCAGCCACATGGAAGGGGCCTGGGGAGGGCGTGAGCAAAGCATGTCAGAATGATGAAGACAACTTCTGGACCTTTACACAGTGGACGATGCCAGAAAGCCAGACACTTACGAAGGAAGAGAGGCTTCTGCGGCTAAGCAGGCCGGGAGGGAGCATGGGTGAAAGGGACTCAGGGGTGCTGATGGGAAAAAATAATTCAGAAAGTCAGATGTTACGAAATTCTTTGAAGCTATTATGTTTTTTTTTTTAATTATTTATTTTTTCCTAGAAGAACTGGGATATGGGCCAGAGGTCTGGGGTGGATGGGTGAGAGGACTCACCAGAGACAGAATGGGGAGCAGAACAAGCAGATGTACTGAATTCCACTGCTGAGGGGAGCAGCGGGGAGACAGGAGAGGTCTGCTGCGCCCTGTGGGTCACTCCCTGGCCGGGGTTTGAACTCGTGTGGCAGTGGCTGCCCATAGCAGATGCACACCCTGTGCCACCAGGGAGGCCCAGGACAGCTTTTCTCCCATCCAAGTACTAACCGGGCCCTACCCTGCTTAGCTTCCGAGGTCGGACGAGATGGGATGCTTTCAGGGTGGTGTGGCTATGGATGAGAGCTTTTCTTTCAATGAAAAATTTTTTCAATGAAAAAATTCTAACATGAGGAGAACAGGACTAGTACAGCAAAAACTCTCATGCCACCCCCTAGATTGAATCATTGTTAACATTCACCTTATTTGCCATCGTTCAGAGGAGAATTTAAGAGAACAATAGTCATCCTGCCATCAGAAGTACAGATGGCTTTTTTGTACATCTTTTAAGAAACAAAACAAAACCTGTTCTTACCCAACCACCAACAATGCCGCTAGCAATAATTCCTTAAGAGAATCTGACCCTAGAAAAACACGAACCTTTGCACGCTGACCATAGATCTCAGGCAGACAGCAGGGGTGAGAGAAAGCGCTCAAAACACGGGAGGGAAAGGCTAAGGGCTCACAGGAGCTGTGGTGGTAAAATTATTGCAGGAACTACACAGGACAGGAGAAGGCCAAGACTGTCCAAACATTAACAGTGCTGTAAGAAATTAAGTGAGGCCCTCCCTGGTGGCGCAGCGGGTTAAAGCACAGCACTAAGAAGCTAAAGCAGCTTCCGCATGAATTCGATTCCCGCCTTCCCGGAGGTGACCCACAGGGCCCGGCAGACCTCTCCTGACCCGCCTGCTGCTCCCCTCAGCAGTGTACTTCGTCAATCTGCCTGTTCTGCTCCCCACTCTGTCTCTGGTGAATCCTCTCGCCACCCCTGAGTCTCTGGCCTGTACCCCAGTTCTGTATGCACGAATAAATAAATCTTTAAAAAAAAAAAAAGAAATTAAATGAGACTCTGGCCCTCCCCTCAGGCCTCGCTCAGGCTGGCTGACTCAGTTGGGCCCTGGAGCTGTGGTGACAGGCCTAATTAGGCAGGTTCATGGATCTGGGCCGGCTGGTAAAGGAGAGTCCAGGAGCCCTCAGTGGCTTTTGCTACACCAATTGCAGTGCAGCGACCAAACCCAGGGCAGGCAGGGGGCCCGGGGGCAGGAGGTGGGCAGTGTCCCAGTCCCCAGTAAATCTTGCCTCAATCTAGACCCTCTGGCATTCTCTTGTGGTCTTTCCACCCCTCTCCACCACACACGCCCCCGCCCAGCCTCGCTACTCAGGTGTGCCCACTTACCCAGGCGCACACCACACTCCAGGTGTCCACCATCGGGATACCAGCCCACGCTCCCAAGTGCCTCCTGCATTCAAGGCCGCAGGTGAGACACGAAGGCCCGTGGCGCAAAAGCCTGAGCAATCTCCATCCACCCTATAGTCGCACACATGCAACTCCAGCACCAGAAGCAACTTCACTGGCTGTGCCCTAATCATGCCCTCCAATTCCTGTGCTGAAATCCTAAGCCCTGGGACCTTAGAGCATGACCTTCTTTGGAAACAGGGTCCCTGGGGCCGTAAGAGGTCATGCCAGAGGAGGGGCCCATTTCCAGTATGACTTGTGTTCTTATTTAAAAGTCACAGACACTGAGACAGGTGCCGAGAGGGCGGATGTGCATCACGGAACAGACGCTTCCCTGCCAGCCCTGGGAAGGAATCAGCCCTGCTGAGGGCCCCTCGGTGTCCCACCCTGGCTTGGGCCCGAAAGAAGAAGCACCTCTGTGGCTTAAGCCCCCAGTCCGTGGTCCTTGCAGGCCTGGACACGGATGCACTGTCCATATTCAAGGTCCACCCACAGGAGGAGAGAGAAGTTGACTACCCAAAATCTGAGCCCACACTGGAGAGTCTGGCATCCCTGGTCGGCTTTCCTAGCTAACCAGGAGAGAGCAGGAAGGACTGCAGGCTACCTGGGAGGGACCCTCCACAGGGAGCCCTGGGGTCCTGGCCAGCGCCGTCAGCCTCACCTGAGAGATGTGACACACGCGGGCCCTGGTGCACAGGCAGACTCACCTGGGAGTCAGACACCCTGGGATGGGAGCGAGTCCAGGAGACTGTGCTTCCTGGAGTCTCCCTGGTGGTTCCGCTGCTGCTCGTCCAGCTGGAGACCCAGAGCCTTGAAGAGACGCCTCCTCCCCCGTGGCGTCAACAGCCAGCACCTGGGCCAGCCATGGGGGCTGACAGAGCAACCAACTTTAAAGGTCCCTGTGCTCCTGGACTACGGTGATGGCACATGGGTGATTTGGTGATGGGAACCCCAAGGGGATTGCAACTGAGATGGGAAAATGCACAGAAATATGTAAAAGTAAACTATTATAAAAATAAAACTAAATTTAAAAAAAGTTCCCTGTGCTCTGGTATAAAGAGGCTAAATCCCAATGTATAACTGCAAACCCGGCATTTCCTTCCTGAAACTTTCAGCTAGCTCATTGGCTCCCGGGGCCTAATTGCTCGTTGGACATTAATATAGAGTAGCCATTCCAAATACTCAGAGAGGCTGTCACAGAAGGCAGCCTCCTCCCCCTCGGGCCCCAGCCCTCTTCCCAGATGCAGCCACTGACACCTCTCTCTCCCTCAAATGCACAGCAGAAATCAACTACAGTTTTATACCTTGTCTCCATCCTCCTTTCAACAATAAGTCACAGAACCCACACATATCTCCACTGTCTAAGAATATACAATAGGGAGTCAGCCCCACACAGATGGACGTTTCCATTGTTTCCTCTCCTTCACTTTCAAGCGTGAAGCTGCTATATTTAATATCCTTGTATGAGTATCTTTTTTTTTAATACATACAGAACTGGGGTACAGGCCAGAGGTGGGGGGCGGTGAGAGGATTTACCAGAAACAGAGTGGGGAGCAGAACAGGCAGATTGCCAAAGTACACTGCTGAGGGGAGCGGCAGTGGGGGTCAGGAGAGGTCTCTGTGCCATGTGGGTCAGCTCCCTGGCTGGGGATCGAACTGCTGAAGTGACTGTGATCACTTCATAGTGTTGTGCTTTTAGCTGTTATGCCACCAGAGAAGGCCCTGTAGAGGTACTTTTTTACAGATGTTGATGTTCCAGATTTGTGAGCTTCACAGATCAGTTAAAGCATCAATCAAGAGGCTGATAGGAGGCTGCCTGATGCTTATTTACCAATTAATTTTTTTAATCGAGGCCATTAATCACTGATTGTTTTCATAAGTAAAATCAATTTGACATCTAAATCACAGACAAGATTTTTAAAAATGAAATCATGACTTCATAGGACACAGGTGTTCCTGCTGTGTTCTACCAACCTGGCATGACTTTTCGGTGGGCTGGTTTTCGACATGATTCCAGGGAGGGTGTACCAGCAGGAGGGTGGCAGGTAAGTGAAAAGGGCGCGGGCTTTTGCACTGCTGGCCTCTGTGACTGTCACCTGCAGCCTTGAATGCAGGAGGCGCTCGAGACGCATGCTGGATAGTGGCCACCTGGGGTGTGCTGTGGGGTGGGGCGTGGGCCTGTGTAAGTGGGCGCACCTGAGCTGAGAGACTGAGCACATAAGGGCGGCACAGAGGACGCTGGGCAGGCCATGGCAGACCAGCTACACAAGGAGAGATCACGAGAGAATGTCGGAGAGCCGAGAGTGTGAAGTTTGACCCAGGACTGAGGCCTGCTAGCCTCCTGCCCCCCCCCACCCCACCCCCAGCACCCCAACCTGCTCGGCACCTGGTTGCCTCACTACAAATGGTGTAGAAAGGCCATTTAAAGCCTGAAAAGCCGCTGAGGGCTGCAGGCCTCTGCTTTGCCCGCCTACCTGCTGCCTACCTGCATACCATGGCATGTGTGAGGGAGGGGCGCGCCTGAGAGGTGTGGGGAGGGGGGTGTTAACTGGAGACTGAGGCTGGGGCATGAGGAGCTGGACCGTAGGGAGAGAGGGGAGCACATGGGTCCAAGTCGGCCTCGTTCTAACCCCCCTGCTCTCCCCTCTCTCCACTTTCTTGGCTTGGCACCCTGTTTCTCTGAACCTCACTCACCTGTACATGAGTGTCTGTCCACTGGTCCATCCTGCCAGGCGAGTGGGTGGAAGGGGCCGCATTATCTTTCAGAATGGGTCACCTTCCCCTCCACCCCTGGGCCAGTCTGAAACTCCAAGCCAAGCAGCAGAGAGCGCCTGGCCTGCAAACATGCATGCAATCGAGCTGCAGCGCCTGCACTTCTAGCCAAGAGAACACTGATGCCCTCGGCTGCAGCCACTCTGCCCTGACCCCTCATTCATGAGCCTCAGCAGCTGGTCACAGGGCCAGCAGATGTGACGCAAGTGATGACCTTTCTGGAAAACAATGGTCTGTGGCCTCCACATTCCTGAGGGTGCCCCAGAGATGGCTGAGGGCTGTCCCCCTCTCTTCTCTGTAAGTGAGCGCCCTGACCTCTCATGGCTCCCACGGCCAAGACTTGACCACAGGACACCCCAGTGCTTCCCAGACTCAGGGGCAATGGAGAGGTTTGGGCCACCTCAGCATGGAGGGAAGGGAAGGGGTGTTGGAGCCAAGGAGAAGCCCCACAGGTGAGCAGCTGTGATGGCGGCACCATGGCCCTGACCTTATTGCCAAGGTTACGTGGCAGCTGCACTTCATTCAACAAAAACTTAAGACACATTTACTTGTTCCTAGAAATAGAGCTGCCTTCCAAGAATGACAAACAAGACACCCACACTCACACACTGCATGGGTCCCCCAGACCAAACCCAGGCTTGACGTTCCCACAGAAAGACTCCTGGGTTGCAGCCCATGGTAAAGTTTTATTCACAGCTCCAGAGTAGAGACACCGGTCCCAGGGGAAGCTCCCAGGCGCAGGGTCGCAGCTGCATCTGTGTCCCTACTGAGGTGATGGCACTAGGAGACAGGGCCTTTGTGAAGTCCAGGTGAGGACATGGGCTGGGGGCCCCAGAATGAGCTTCCTGCCTTCTGAGTATAGACCAGGACCCCCTCTGCCATCACCTGAGCACAAGGGCCAAAGCCCTCAGCAGGAACCCCAACCTCAGACTCCCCCCTACAGTGTGAGTTGGTGGGCCTGCTGTGGGAGCTACGCAGCCTGCAGCCCATAGGCTGCAGGCTGGGGGGTCTGGCAGAATCCACACTCGGGCTCCTTTATGCTCAGCCTACCAAGGGGTCACAGGGCTGTTCTCCTCACAGTGATTTGAGAGCCATGTTTCCCCCCAAGTGGCCCATGGGAGACGCCACACTGTGAGGGTATCTCTGGGGGCAGAACACACGAGCACCCCACTAGCGCTGGCCCTCCTTCCAACACCAGGCAACGGATGGATGACCCAGACACTCACAAAAAGGAAAACAGTCCATCCTGGAACGACATGTGGGTATAGCCACCCCCCCCCATGTCTAAGGCAAACATCTGGTATCTGGGTGCCTTCCCGGCGGCTCACGGGTTAAATCTCAGTGGTATCACCTCTATGGCCTGCATTCAATCCCCAGTCAGGGGGGTGATCCACGTGGCGCAGCAGACCTCTCCTGACCCGCCCGCTGCTCCCCTCAGCAGTGTACTTCGTCAGTCAGCCGGTTCTGCTCCCCACTCTGTCTCTGGTGAATCCTCTCACCCCTGCACCTCTGGTCTACACCCTAGTTCTTTTACACAAAAATTTAAAAAGAGGCCCTCCCTGGTGGCGCAGCGGGTTAAAGCACAGCACTAAGAAGCTTAAGCCACTTCCTCATGAGTTCAATTCCCGCCTGCCCCGGAGGAGATCCACATGGCGAGGCAGACCTCTCCTGGTCCGCCCGCTGCTCCCCTCAGCAGTGTACTTCATCGATCTGCCTGTTCTGCACCCCACTCTGTCTCTGGTGAATCCTCTCACCCTCCGCATCTCTGGCCTGTACCCCAGTTCTGTATGAATAAATAAATAAATCTTTAAAAAAATTAAAAAGAAATTAATAGTGAAAAAACAGAACTGTAGAAAAAATCTGACATCTGCAGTCGCTTGAACACATACACAGAGAAGGCATCAACGAAAAGAATGTACGGGTAAGTGGACTCCCGTGAGTCAAACCCTGTGGACTTCCGTGGGTCAAACCCTAGTTGTGCAAGGACCACCGTTGGTGATGTCAGGAACCAGCGCAAATGAGAACTGTAGCTTTACATCATCGCCTCCTGTCTTCACAGCAGCTCGTGGGTAGGAGACTATTCACATTTGACTACTGAGGACACAGGTGCTCAGAGTCGTTCCCGGACTTGCCGAGACCACACAGCCCTTAAGTGGAAACACAGCCACTCGAGCCCGGACCTATGCCCGACTTCCCTACCACCCAGGAAGTCGCGGCAGCTCACCGTGACTCTTTCCAGCAAGCTCCACAGGGCAGAAGGTCGGGAACACGCAGCAGACACAGAGATGTGTGGCATGGGAGAAAGCTCTTAACACTTCTGGCACGCAGCCCCGTCAGGTGGCTCCGGATTTGGTGCAAGACAGTCCTCAGTGGGGATATATAGATGCATGAGCAGGACGCGTGATACTCGGGTGGCCTGTCACAGGCTGTGGTACCTCCCTCCTTGCACCCCATTTCCTCAGCACAGTACCTGGGTAGTGAAGGTGGCAACGAGCCACTTAAGGGACCCCTGATGGGCACTGCCATCCATACCTTGAGCCCCAGCAACCAAGCTGGACTTGATCTCATCCACAGAGTGAAGTACGATGCTTCTCGCTAGCTGAGCCGTCATGAAGGATGGGCGGCAACTCTGAACCCACAGCGGCGTGACAACAGGGTCAGCTAATCCCACGGTTCATCAAATACCCGCACCCAAGGAGCGGTGTGCGGAAGCCTGTTGCGCCTGGCAACTCCTCACCCTCCTCCTGGGGTCTCCTGGCTGCACTTGGCATTGAGAAAGCGTTGTCTCTGCGTGTTGCCTCGGGCAACGCCACACTGACAAAGATGCGGGAGTGGTGGAGCAGGCTACATAATGCAGGTTGCTGCCGAAGAGCAAGATCCCGGCCTTTTCATTGATAAACCAGTCATACAGCATTCATCATGTGAGGAAGTAAAAAATGAAAGGGAGAATTAGAAGAAGCTGGGGGAAAGGTGGAACTGTGCATCTGCTGATAGTTTGGTATGTGGGACAGCCCTGACTCTCCAGTCAGGATTTCAATCTTATCAATAAGGCATGTCACTGACCAGCTTCTGGGGTCCTTCGTTATACATCAGTCAATGCCCCCCCACCCCTGGCGTTCCGAGTCATACCTCGTGATGTACAAGTCAGGAGTAAGTTTATGCATCTGTGCTCAGCCCCCCGGGCGTTCCCGGTCATACCTCCTGATGCAGACGCTTCCCAGGGTGATCTAGCTTTCTGCTCTTAATTGATGTGAAAGGAGCCTCAAAGGGTTGGGCTCTTAGAGTGGAGGCGGGATAAGCCACCTAGGATTAGCAGACCCACACCTGTGCTCTGATCTGGCCCCGACCCCCTGGCTTACTGTTGTATACAGTGATAGCCCCCTCTGGTATTCCATTTATTTTATCAGGCCTCCCTCTCCTCTCTTCCCCTGCCTATCGCTACTGCTCTGATGCCATTCTAGGAAGAGCACAAAGACCGCCTGTCCAACCCTCCAGGTATTGGGCTCTAGGTGCCACAAGCCCAGGGCGGCAGCTGCCTAGTCTAGTCACATGCACGGGTCTCAGAGCCCAGGCTTGGAATGGGTCTGAGCTTGGTTTCTCCCCCTGCTGTCACCCCCTTGAATTCTGAAAATTGTCTGAATAGGGCCCAAAGTTCTCTTTGCACTGGGCGTCCCCTCCCAGGATGCTGAATGGCCATTCTGGAGATGCAGCTTACCAAAAGGAGATTAGAAGGTCAAGGGGTGTCTCAGGGAGCCCAAAGCAAGAAGGTGGTTGGGGCTGGCAGGGCTGGGGCACAGTGTGCGAAACCAGCCGAGCCGTAGGCCAGCCTCTGCCTGTCTGTTTGTCTTTCCCTTCCCCTCCAAAGAGATGATGTGAATGCAGCCCCACCCAAGACCTCAGCTCCTCTGTTGCAGAATCAGTCCCGATGGCGATGTCATGGGACTGACATGCTGAACAGCCCGGCTCGGGTCAGGCACCAGCTCTGCTGCAATCCTTCCTGGTCAGTGGGTCAAGGCCCCTCAGGACCAGCAGAAAGCAGAGTCAGCAGCTGGCAAGACCGAGTCGGCCTGCCACCGCCTGGGAAGCACTCGGCAGCACCCACTGCCACTGGGGTTTCTGCCTGATCTCCTGCTGGCTCTCTGCGGGGGGCTTACCTCAGGGATGTGCAGGAGGAGGGTCCTGGAGGTCCAGGCTCCCTGGTGGCCTTCAGCCTCACACCATTTCCAGCTGAGCTGCCCACTTGGGGTAAATCCTGTGCCCAGCTGTCCTTTTCTTCCTCCTACTTAAAAACAGACCAAACTAGAATAAAGAAACACGCACCTGGGCCCTCCCAGGCCCAGCACTAAGAAGCTCTTCGCAGCCACTGCAGCACGAGCTCCCTGGCCAGGGAGCTCACCCACATGGCACGGCAGACCTCTCCTGACTTACCCGCTGCCCCCCTGTTCTGCTCTCCACTCTGACTCTCAAGAAATCTCTCAGCCCCCCAACCTCTGGCCTGTACCCCAATTCTTGTATGCATAAATAAATAAATCTTTAAAAAGAAAGAAACACACATCTTCACATAGAGGATGTATCGTGCAATGGCTGGTCTGGAAGAAAGGTCTCCCACACATTATAGAATGTGCATTTTCTAAGACTATAAGCAAGCTCTATACCTTTGACTCTGCAAGGACTGACCCTTAGTGATTCTCTGCAAAGAATTCTCTGGGGGCACTCAGACTTCTGTGGGGACAGACAGCGGCCTCCTCAGGGGAAGCTGATTAGACTCGGGAAATAAATCTTCTTTGCTTCCTTCCCGGAAAGCACCCCTCCCCCTCCCCATGGTTACAGGAACAAAGGCCCAGTGTCTGGCGAGGTGCCCCCGCTGACCTCTTATGAATCCGAACCTCATGAACATTTCATACAGCTTTCCTCCGCACTCGGAAACAGCCCCTGCCCACCCTTGAGCGGCCTGCGGCAGGAGCGCCGACCCCTTCTGGCTCGGTGCCTCTACACCAGCCCAGGGGACTGGGCCGAGGCTTCGAGCTGTGCTTTTCCCCAAGATCTTGGGCACCCCCAAGCCCGGCTCACCCTGCCAGAGTGTCCCTGTCCCTGTAGGGAGGCTAGGGACTCCTAGGGAGTGACAAGACACAGGGGCCTTCAAATGCACCAATGCCCAGGCCCACCCCTCACCCCTTCCACCCCTCCCCCACTCCCGACCCCTCCCTCCCCCCCTCCCACAGCAGCATCCCAGCTCTGGCTCTGTGGGGGGGGGTTGGGGGAGTGAGGAGAGGTGATGCTAATTTCACAGAGCTGGTGAGAAGCAAATGCGAACATGTGTATGAGCAGGGGCCACGGGGAGTGTGGGCCAAACTCCAGGGAGGCCGCTGTGTCACCCTGGGCTGGGTGCCAAAGGGAAAATGGGCAGTGCAGCTGCTTGCAAAAGACAGGAAACCCCTTTTCCTCTTTTCCTGCGATGGCTTTCTCTCCCTCCCTGCCAGGGTGTTTTTGATTTGATATTTAATACCTGACTCCCTTGGGGACAGGATGCTCTCCCGAGGAGTGGGGGGAACTGGGGGAACAGAGGAGGGGGCTGAACACCTCCTGGGTGGGGGAGGGGGAGGGCAGCGCAGGCCCGAGCCCCTGGTAAGTGTGTGAGCTCCGTGGACCATCCCACCGCGCTCCAGAGCACAAATGCAAAACCAAGTCCATTGCGGGTTCCCACACTGCTGAGTGGTAAGCCCAAGGCAGGCTGGGCCCAGGGGCTGTGGGCCTACACCCCTGTGAGTCCCCACTATTCTCCCACTAGAGAAGGCACTCACCGATAGACGGGATAACCACGGCGAGAGTCTTCCACAGGTGGCCCCACGGGGCCCAGCACTTTCAGTCCACGCCACGGAGGAACCAGGACGTTCTTAGGCGCCCACACCTCAGAGCCCCACTACGGAAAGAGCCAGATCCTGTCATGAAGAGAGGGCGTCCAGGGCCCTCCCTGGTGCGGCAGCGGGTTGGGGCACTGCACCACAAAGCTAAGCCTAGCCGGGGCTGCTTCAGTGCGAGTTCGATCCCCGCCCCGGAGGTGACCACATGGCGCAGCAGACTGCCCGCTGCTCCCCTCAGCAGTGTACTTCGTCGATCTGCCTGTTCTGCTCCTCACTCTGTCTCTGGGGAATCCTTTCACCGCCCCTGCGCCTCTGGCCTGTACCCCAGTTCTATATGCAAAAATAAATAAAATCTGGCCCTCCCTGGTGGCGCAGCGGGTTAAAGCACAGCACTGAGAAGCTAAAGCCACTTCCGCGTGAGTTCGATTCCTGCCCCGGAGGTGACCACATGGCGTGGCAGACCTCTCCTGACCCGCCCGCTGCTCCCCTCAGCAGTGTACTTCGTCTATCTGCCTGTTCTGCTCCCCACTCTGTCTCTGCTGAAGCCTCTCACTGCCCCTGAGCCTCTGGCCTGTACCCCAGTTCTGTATGCACAAATAAATAAATCTTTAAAATAAATAAATAAAAATCTTTAAAAAAGAGAGGGAGTGTGTCCATGAAAGTGGACCACACGCACTTTTACAGCCGCCTTCGGGTTCCTGGACGCGCCTGGAGGTGCTGGCGAGGGCCGTGGTTGGCTGTGAGCGTGCTCTGAGCTCCAGCGCCCTGTGCTCCTCCGCTCCAAGCAGGTGCGGCGCTGCCAGAGCCAGGTCTGCTGCGTGGCTCCGCCACCAGGTGGGTGCCTGTGTCCTGGATGCATTGGTGACTCAAGAAAGGGGTGCCCAGTGCAAGATCAATGTGCTGGGTGTACGGCTCTTTATCTAGGGCGCCATGCACACGGCGCACTTGGCAAGGAGGCTACCACGCCACAGCGCACGGCACCTCCCACGTAATGGAGCGCTGTGCTCATCAACACCTACATCTCCTTGGCCGAGGAGAACTGCATGTTCGGCTGCACCAGCTCTGTGGGGCACATCGGGGAGCGGGTCCTCCTCACACCTCGTGCCAAGGTCACAGCACACTGGCACAAGGGCACCACTCCCGTGACCAAGTTCCAGGAGGTGGCCATTGCTCCAGGGCTGCTCTGGGGGGCCACTGGCCCTAGGAGCTAAAGGCTGGAGGGGCCCCTTCCCCCTTCCCAGGGTGTCTTGTGCTGGGTTGGGGGAGGCCGTGTTCTGGCCTTCACCTGTCGGGGGAAAGGGTGCCCTGAAAGAACTCAGCAGATACAGGTTTTGTGGCCACCACCCCTACTCCAGTCCTGAAACTACAACTCCCAGGGGTGTAGAGGGAGGACTGCGAGAACCCAAGGGCGGAGCTAGACAACCATTTCGGGACTTTTGGGATATAGGAGGGAGACACGTTGGGCTGAGGCTCGCTCTCTCTCCCTTGGCCTCGTGGCTGGTGGCTGGTGGTTTGGTTCTTGATCAGCTTTCAGTGTGCTGTTGGGGTTCCAAGTCAGTGGAACTGGTAGGACACCCTAGTTAACTTAGCTCTCTCTTACCCCGGGTTGTTCCTTTTCTTTCCCCTTTGCAAATAAGCCCATTATTGACCTTTTTGGGTGTGCCTGCAGTACAACTAAATTTTAAGCGTGGGGGTGAGTACCCACAGACAGGCACTCCAGTTCACACTGGATCGCCCTGTCACGACCCCACACCTTGATCCCCGGGACCGTGGCTTCTGCACTCAGAGTGGATCTTGTCTGCAGGTGTGTGCCTGCCTCTTGTCACACTGCACTGGCAAGCACAGTGCCTGGGCACCTTGTTGACTTTATTTGGGGCACCCATTCGGGTCCTGTGAACACAGGAAGACCCTGTGCTGCTAGTAGGCACACAAGGATGAAGACACTGCTCACAGCTTCAGGCAGAAGGAGCAGTACGTTTGCTCGGGCCCCCTCACCCCAAGCCCCACAGGGGCAATGTGAAAGGCCCTGGGACAATGCCGCACACACAGCATGCTCCCCCACACTGAACAACCCCAAGCCCGGGATCCTAGGTTCTTCTGCCGGCAGGAAGCCCGCCTGACCTGCATCCTGGAAAGGGGATGGCCGTGTCACATCCGACCGAAAACAAGTTTCCCTTCCATGTCGAACAAAGAAGGATGTTTGCTTTATGAACATCCTTGGAAAGATGATCGGTGGTCCTGCCTGCAAGACACAGAGCACCAGAGACCCCCACAGAGGACAGTCTCCCAACATGGAGCAACTTGGGGATCACCAAGAGACAGGTTCTGGCAGTTCGTGAGCTGCCATCCTGAGTTAAGGGTATGCTCATGTGTGTGTCACTCACGCACTAGGGCTCCAGAGCCCTAAAATGAACATGTATCACTCTTATAGGAAAAGATACACACACACAAAATACCCATTGCAGGGCCTTCCCTGGTGGCGCAGCGGGTTAAGGTGCAGCATGGCAAGCCAGTGGCAGCCATTTCAGTGCAAGTCAATCCCTGCCCTGTCTCTCCCACTGCTCCCCTCAGCAGTGTGCTTCGTGGATCTGCCTGTCCTGCTCCCCATTCTGTCTTTGGTGAATCCTCTCACCACCCTTTCATCTCCAGTCTGTACCCCACTTCTGTATGCATGAATACATAAATCTTAAAAAAAAAAAAAATACCCGTGGCAGTACACGGCTACATCATCAGCCCTTGCCATGTGTTCCCAAAATGCCAAGACATGTCCCCAGCCCCTTACAGGTGTCACCTCCTTAGTGCTCACACCACCCACAAGACTGGTGCTCTTTGTTATGCCCATTTCCCAGACTAAGCAAACTGAGGCCTCCATTGGTCACACAATGGTGGGTGAAGCAGGGGTTCTGAATCCAAGCGGGGTAAAATAAATGCTGCTTGGTGCTCTTAAACCACTTTCCTGAGGGTCTCCAATGAAGCCTTGTTATGAGGGAGGAAACGCCTGCTTACCAGCAGCCTTGTTATCTACAGATGGAATGATCAATCTAAAAATAGTGGAATTGTTTCCTCTCTACCCAGAAAATTAAGTGAATCTAAAACCAGCCCTATTTAGATAATAAAGACTGTGTCATAACACTGCAAACGCTTATGATAAAGTCCAAAAGGCATGATATATAATTTATGCAGAGTGATATTGCAAATTTGTAAAAGAAAACAAAAGAACATCTACCCAAAGGAGCTGAGACAAGAGAGGTGAAGGAAGATACTATGTGTTTGCTTGGGGAAACCAAATTCTTGCTTTTTTTCTCCTTTCTCCACTTTGAATTTTCTGTAAAGTGATGATAGTTCTTTTATAATGAAAGAAGTTATAACAGCTTACGAAGCTAGACAAAACACAAATGTAATCAATCGTAGGCCATTAGGGCTCAGAGAAAGTCAAGCCCAATCTGAGCTGGCTGCCAGCCATCTGAATCTGCCCGAAGGATGTTTTACTTGGCTGAATCTGTTTAAACAAATATCCGTTGCTTTCTGTCACTATATAGTAGGGCGATTTCAGATCAAACCCATCTTTCTCTGAAGGCCTGCCTTCCTGTGACGCAGGAATGCCACTCCTGCTGGATTCCTCCTGGGGCCACACAGGACCCGTGTGTCTTTTTAAGTACTACAAAGTAATGTTAAGGCAGCTTCCCAGGAGATCTGGCTTCTCTCCATAACTGGATTCTTGACTAGGAACGGGCATATTTAGCCCTCCTCCTGAAGATAAAGTTTCATTAGCCTCCTTGTTTTACATAAACATCAGCCAACAACTTCCTTTCGCAGGGCCCATCTTCCTGACCAAACCTCACGAGCTGCTGTGTCCTTGGCCTGTCCTGTGAATCTTGCAGTCATTTGTCCCTCGGCAGTGTTAGGGATCAAGAAGAATCTGAGACCCTGAAATGGAGATATGGGGGGTGGCTGGAAAGATGAGGCCTCCAGTGTATGGGTTGGGACCTTGACAGACAGGTCTGGGGTGAACTGCAGTGTTCATGATTTGCTGTCTGACCCTGGACAACAGTCGTCTGTCTCTGGGCCTATTTTGTGAAATGAAGGGCCAGACTCAGGGTGCTCAGCTCCCTTGCGTGGAAGCTTGTATACCCAGAGAAGCCCAGCCTCACTCAAGGGCTCCCATAAGAGGCCCCAGCATCCCTTCCTGCAGCTAAGCTGGCAAAAGATCAAAGGACAAACAGGTCCATCCTGGGTCCTGCACCCTCAGTGCCTCCTGGCCACCAGAGTGGACAGAAGCGCCCTCCAGACATCCATGTTGGGACAACCTAGAGCTTTTAAAATGTGAATTAACTCCAACAATGAATTTGGGAGATTGGGTCCTCCCTGGTGGCACAATGGGCGAAAGCGCAGCACTACGAAGCTGTCCACAGCCACTGCAGCATGAGGCCAGGGAAGCGACCCACAGGGCGAAGCAGACCTCTCTTCCGCAGTGTATTTCAGTCAATCTGCCTCTTCTGCTCCCCACTCTGTCTCTGGTTAATCCTCTCACAGCCCTGCACCTCTGATCTGTACCCCAATTCTTGTATGCAAAAGTAAATAAATCCTTTTAAAAAAAGAAAGAAAAAATTGGGAGATTTCACATAAAACCCAGATTTCTGACAACCTTAAAAATACCAGATGGGCCCTCCCTGGTGGCGCAGCGGGTTAAAGCACAGCACTAAGAAGCTTAAGCCACTTCCTCATGCATGAGTTCAATCCCTGCCTGCCCCAGAGGAGATCCACATGGCGCGGCAGACCTCTCCTGACCCGCCCGCTGCTCCCCTCAGCAGTGTACTTCATCCTGGTGGCGCAGCGGGTTAAAGCACAGCACTAAGAAGCTTAAGCCACTTCCTCATGCATGAGTTCAATCCCTGCCTGCCCCAGAGGAGATCCACATGGCGCGGCAGACCTCTCCTGACCCGCCCGCTGCTCCCCTCAGCAGTGTACTTCGTCGATCTGCCTGTTCTGCTCCCCACTCTGTTCCTGGTGACGCCTTGCATTTCTGGCCTGTACCCCAGTTCTGTATGAATAAATAAATAAATCTTAAAAAAAAATACCAGATGATCTGGCAAAATTGAGTCACACTCCCAACAAAGCAAGGTCAGCTCTCACCTAAGGGGGAACACTTGCCTTACAGGACACCTTAGTCCCTACATGGGGAGCAGACAGCCTGGAGTTTCCGGGAGAGGGGCCTTTCGGTTTTAAACCCAGATAGTCCTGGGGCAAAGTAGGTTGTTGGGTCATCCTGTACCCTTTAATTATATGTTAATGACATGTTAACTCTATATTAATCACACCCCAGTGTCTCTGCCCAGACTCCCTTGCCTCCCCCAGACTCACCTTGCCTTTATCATATGATGGCTCCACCTACCCGCCACCAGCAGCACCCCTATCTCTGCTGGGAGATGCTCTCTGGCTTTGGGTCCCACTTGGCCCACCTATGAGGTTGTCAGCTGAAGATTAGCTAACACCTTAGCAGAACCCTGGGCCAAAGCCAAGGACCTGGAGAGCCAGGCAGGCCAGCACCAACCGCCTTGACCTTGGGTGGGGAACTCTGCAGGTATGTCCTGCTGGCTGGCTTCCAGGGTCCCTAGAGGGACCAAGAGTTGCTGAGTGTTGCCTGTAGGGCCATTAGTTCCACAACCCTTCCAATTCTGGGCTCTTTTCTCCCCTGTTACCCTTTGCCCCTAAGTTCCTCCCCCCACCCCAGCACCTCCAAAGTCAACTTGCACTCAGATCCTTGCCTCAGGTCCTGCTGGTTGGAGACCAAGTCAACCAGGAAATGCCTAGCACCCAGAATCAGGCCCTTGGGGACACTCAAAGAGATTCCGGACCTTTTGGTCTGGCACTCCTCTCCCTGGGGGGGTTGAAGGCACCCTGCTAATGGAGACACAGTGCTCTAGGCTTTGCAGGTAGACCTGAGCTGTCACATTCATGTCCCTGCCTCAGGTTCAGAAGGGCCCCATCTGTGGCTAGGGCATTGTAGTCACTCACCTGGGAGGGGGTGTGCAGGTCTGGCACAGGGTGAATGTACTGTTCTCATGATTACTGGTGTCCCAAGGCCCCCCACTTTCCAAGGAGATTGCAGCACCCTGAGGGACACACCCTGGGGGCGTGAACTCACTTCCTGGAGACTGGCTTCTGGGAGGAGGCCAGGGAACAGCCCAGAACAGTTTCTGGGTCTCAGGATAGAGCCTGGCTGGGAGGTAATGTTACAGGGAAGCGAGAAGGGCACCCCTAAACCCCCAAACCTGCCAACTCTAAATAGGTTCTGCCATCCACCACATCAAGACAAAATATATAACCTTTCAGTGTGCAATACAGAAAAGACAAAGAATTTAGTTTCTAAATCAGACACCCAAAGTCACCCAACCTCTCGTGGATAAAAGTTCACCCAAAAGGGATTGGCCCAGAGCAGGGCCCGAAAGCCTGTCACAAGTCTAAAGCACCTTCTGGCTGGGACCCATAGAAAAGGGTCAGACATGGCCAGACAAGCCTGGGAGGAAAGAAGCAAAATCAGAATCAAAATAAATACTGACATAGTCACCTTCCCACAGGGCTCTCACCCACGTCTGTGTCACCCCGTCCAGGGCCTAAAACAAGAACCGCTTCTTCACGTGTCTGTCTGCTCCCTGCGCCTCCCTCAGGTCTCCTTCTGGCCTCCATCCTGCTTCCTCCCTCCTCAGTCTCCTCTCCAGAATCTTCTCTTCCCTGCTCAGCTCCACCCTCCTTTGGGTGGGGCAGGGAACCTGGAGCTTCCCCTTTTCCTTGGGACCACCCTGTTACAGTAAGAGACCCATAGTGGTGACCCTGCTCTGGGGACCAGAGTTATCCATCCTACAGGTGACAGCTGCCAGAGATGACTTCCAGAGGGTACGATCTCCCACCACGGTCTATGATGGAGATTCCTGCGCAGCCCACGCTGGCCGACATCCTTCTGTAGCTAAACAGCATCACACACTGCGATTTTTAAGGACTTGAGATCAGAGAGTCCAGAGTTTGACTTGTAAATTCTCCATGATTAGCCTCCCTGGACCTCAGCCAGCTCATCCTTTAAGTGCAGACAAACCTTGAGATGTGTGTGACTTGAGCAGTTAACTTGCATGACAGGCCCAGCTCCGGCTTGCAATCAACACTGACCGGATCCTGGCTGACATCCCTATGGAAAAGCCTGCAGAGCATCCCTCCAGGGTGAGAAGGTAAGCAGAGCTCCCTGAAAATGTTAGGAACACAGGTCCTCCGACATTTAGAGGGGCTTCTTGCTCCACTCTCTAAGCCACCCCACCGTTCTTGTCTCCTCACTGAGGCTTCAGACTCCCAGAGGCCCAGCTCCCCCTGCCCAAGGGACATGCAACGTGAGACCCTAAATCACGTGAGGCTGGTGGCCCTTTGGGCCATAATGACTATCATCAGGAGGTACTTTCAGAAAAACTTGCAGGCAGGAGCCAGATTTAAGGCCCCTGAGGGCTCGTTAGAACCAGCATTCCCTAAAGCCTGTACCTCCCTCCCCGCAGGATCCCCTCCCTCCTCCTGGAACCACAGTCCCTCCCCCACAGCTGTGGCCTGAGTTGCTCTAAAAGCCAGGCCTTGGGGTTGGGGTTTCATCTCAACCCAGTAACAGCCACCCCACCCCCCACAAAGGCCATCTCAGCACCATTCAAGGAGCTGGAAGGTCAGCACCCTCCCACAGCATCTGTTCAGGAGACCCATAAATCTACCGAAACATTCCCTGCCTAGGGCATCTCCCTATCACAGGATGGGGATGCTAGGCCCAAATGGGGGGCCTCAGATGCTCCAGGGAAGCTTTTCCTCAGATGCCTGGCAGTGCAATGGAAACAGCCCCAAGCACAGAGGCAACTGAAGAGAATGTTCTAGAATCTTTAAAGGGCCTGGCAGGAAGCAGCTGGGCCTAGAGATGGAGCTGGGGCATCTGTCTGGGTTTGTTCAAGCCTCCAGCAATCTGGAGACCTGCTGTCCCCACACACCTCTTCTGGTGAGGGAGCCGGCCTGTGGCAAAAAGACTCCTGCTCCCATCACCCCGCTTTCTAGGAGGTCCAGAGTCAGGACGCGATCTCTGAATGAGACACCAACCACTTATGCATAAATACCCAACTTTGTGGAAATCAGATCTGGGAGCATGGGCCCTCCATCTGTGGCAAGACAGCCCCCCTCTTTAGGAGGTGACCCCACCTTGGCCCACGATCCCCGCCATCTCCTGGGACCCAGCCTCCCTCCCTCCTTCCTCAACTTGCTGTACTCTGTTTCATGCTCAGATATTTTGAGTAACATTTTAAGGTGGGGACTGTTACTGGTTTTATTATTTGAAAGGTGATGAAACAGACTCAGAGAGGCTTTGCAACCTGCCCAGTGTCACACAGCAAGCAAACAGAAGAGTCAAAACTAAAGGCAATCTGCTATCATTATTCATCTTTGATTTCTTTTTAAATGAGAAAAATTCCTGCTTCCTAAATACAGTTGTTTGGCACACAGCACGTCCAAAATATGGAACACACAGGGAGGTGATAAAAAGAAGGCTTTGTGGGGGAGGAACCAGAGTACAGCTCTGAACGGGCTCCGTGCTCCCTTGCAGGGCTAACATTCCCTGCTAAGAGCATGCCTACTGATCCCTACTGACACAACTTAACTAGGTCACGCTGGAGGTGATTCCCTGGGGTCCCCGCTTCTCAAAGACGTTCAGCGACCCCCACCCCCAGCAGCCCGCAGTATGGTCCCAGAGTTGTCATGGCAACTCCCTATCAGGTCTATTTCAAAGGAATAAAGGAAGCATCTTCTGTCTCTAAGCTATTGTGGCTCTGAAGAGTGATGCCTTCATTCATCCAACAAATATTTAAAACTGTCCTCCAGGGGTGGCAAACGCAAATGCTCATAGGAACAGGCATAAAGGAGTGATGTAAAAGGATGTGGGGGTTCATTGGAGAGTCGGGGGCTACAGAACCACACACACCTGTGCAGGCAGCCATAACTCAACCCAGCCCCTCAATGAGCTGCAGCAATGTCAGCCCAGTGTGACTAGAGCCGTGGACTTGTCAGGAAGCAATAATAACTGGGTTTTTACATGAAATCTTTCTTTTGGCAGTCCCTTCAAAAATGTGGGGTGTGGCTTCGGGGTGCGTAGCTCTGCGGTGCCTGGTGCCCCGGTCTCGTGTGTAGTCAGTAAGTTACGTGTGCGGCATAAACGGTGAAGCCACGCGTGCAGTCCAGTGACAGCAGGGGCCAGGTGGTCAGCAGCTGCCAGTTCCAACTTCAAATGTCCACCAAACCCCCAAGAGATGGAATAGACAAGTTTGATGGGCTGGTGGATGCCCCAGGGCTTGGAGGGGGCAGCCTTGTGAGATGGGGGGATGTGGGTGGGTATTTGGGGACATTCTCCTCTTTTAAAAAAATTTTTAAATTTACTTTTGTGCAGAAGAACTGAATGCAGGCCAGCGTTGTGGGGGGTGGGGGGATAGTGAGAGGATTCACCAGGGACAGAGTGGGGAGCTGAACAGGCAGATTAACAAAGTACACTGCTGAGGGGAATAGCAGGCATGTCAGTAGGTCACCTCTGGGGCGGGGATCGAACTCACACTGAAGCAGCTGCGGCCAGCTTTCAGTGCTACGTACTAACCTATTGCACCACTAGGGAGGGCCTCAACTCATTTTTTTTTTTAAAGATTTATGTATCTATGTATACAGAACTGGGGTACAGACCAGAGGGGTAGGGACAGTGAGAGGCTTCACCAGAGACAGAGTGGGGAGCAGAACAGGCAGATCCACGAAGTACACTGCTGAGGGGAGCAGCGGGCGGGTCAGGAGAGGTCTGCCACGCCATGTGGGTCAGCTCCCTGGCCAGGGATCGAACTCGTGCTACAGTGGCTTCAGAGAGCATCATAGTGCTGTGCTTTGACCCGTTGTGCCACCAGGGAGGGCCCAGTGTTCGACCTTGAAACTCAAAACTCACACTCCTCAGCAGCAACCGCCTTTCCTGCATGGGGTGGGCCTGTGAGAACCGAGCCCTTTTTCCCTTACTTCCCCTGCTTCTTTCTTCAGTTCTACTTCTGAGGAAGCCACCTGTTCCGAGAGCAGTGTGGCATGGCAACATGGATTCTTTTGTCTGTTTTTAAAAATTCTCAACTGCTGCATTCCAGACACAAGAAAATCACCTCACAGGCTCCCGCCCACCTGAGACACAGATGCTTATGTTTTACCACACATCTTTCCTTGCACTCTTTTCAAAACAAATGAAACCTGATAGACACACCTGGCGTCTCACCTGACACTTTGCCTCCTCCCACAAGCCCCCCACTCATTCTCACAGCAGCTAGTATATTTTTGCTCGTGAGTCCCTATTCAGAAGCAGTAAGTCATTGTTTCATTTGAAACCTCAGCTCTGGGTCACGTCCTGCCCCTTCCATCATTCTGCTGGCTGCCCTTTAGGCACTGGGGTTGGGGTTCCCAGGCCCTCAGGAGCACCTGCACACCCCCTTGTAACTGCTGGGGAAGCGCCAGGGCTGGGAGGGTGCTGTGGACACATATTCCCAGAAATGACCCAGACTACAGGCCGTCAATTCAAAGGAGCCTCTTTACTCCCTTAACTCCCAGCTACAGAGGCAGCTCCCCCAAACCAAGGGTGGAAATGGACTCCCCTCTAGGTCCCAGCACCGAACCTCCCCAGATTCTCAGGTCAACCCGAGGGGACCCACAGGCCTCCACAGGCTGCGTCCTGTCCAAAGTCCAGACCAAGGTCCAGAGTGTGACCTCGGCCTCAGGACCAAGGTCCAAAGTGTGACCTTAGCCTCAAGAGGACGCTTGGTTTGCTTGCCCACCCAGAGAGCCAAGGCCTCACAGGTGCCCAGCCAAGAGCACACCCCAGCTTCTGTGGTGTCTTTAGACTCCCCCAGAGACCATTACAAGGGAGTAGTCACAGTAATGGAGTTAAGTCCCTGGAGGTGGCGGCTCAGATGGGTGCATAAGTGGCCAGATGGGGATGGGGTGGAAACACGTATCCACAATACAGACCTGCCCCCCGGGGTGGGACTGAGGCAGAACCAGAGGTGGGAGCCACCTCCAGGTGGAAGCCAGCCCCGCCCAGCCCCGCCATCCAGCCTCTTTGCCTCATTCAGTACAGACCAAGCTTGGCCCTGGCCTCTGCTGGCTTGCAGAGCGGCTCTGCCCCCTGCTCCTGTTAGGGCAGGGGGGGAGGGGGGTTGGCACACAATTGCTCACTGAGCACCCCCTAGACTCAAGGCAGCTGGACACCAAACTTGTCCCCAGAGGACCCCAGTTCGTGGGGGACAGTGGGGAAGGGAGTTTCCTGGGCTTCTTAACAGAAGACCATAAGCTGAGTCCCTGCAAACAACAGAAACATATTTTCTCATGGCTTTGGAGGCCTGAAGTCTGAGCTCAAACTGTCAGAAAGGCTCTGTTCCCTCCAGATGTCAGTGGGAGGTTCCAGGGAGGTCCTTCCTGCCCCCCTCCAGCTGCTGGGGGCTCCAGGCTGTGGCCCCTCGCTCCAGCCAGCTTCTACCCTGACCTGGACACCGCCCACTCTGCCTGTGGTTGGGTGGGGGGGCCGCCCTAAGTCCAGGGGGGTCCCCTCTGGAGACTGTTAACTTTGTTACTCCTATAAAGACTCTGTTTTCAAAACAGGTTCCAGAACATGAATGGATCTTTTGGGGACCACTGTTCAGTCTACTACAGAGCATGGGGGAACCCTCTTGGCAGAGTGGGTGAACGCAGAGTCTGATCTGTTTTGAGAGGAAGAGAGGGGGCCCCCGGGCAAGTGAAGGGGGGACACTGAGCAGGAGGCCAGCCCCCTCACCCCAGAAAATTTAAGCTTCATCTTTGGCTGGGATGTGCTGGGGGGCGGGTGGGAGAGTAGCGAAGCACTGGTAGGGAAGGAGCCCCCACTCGGGGAGTGAAATTCTCTTCTAAATTTAAAATGAATTTCTCTGGGCTAGAAAAGGCACCAAGTGAAAGCATCATCTTGAAAAGAAAAAAGTTGAAAAGTGCTTTTCTCTTAGTTTCATGCCTTAAGAATTTATATTCAAACAAAAACAAGGATCACAGGCCCCCAGCTGTCAGCCCCAGAGGATCCAGGCTGGGGCAGAGTGCAGCGAGGCAAAGCCAGGAACTTAAGGGGGCGTGGGGGTGGCCAGCTGGCTGGGAGTCTCTCTCCAAGTCTCGAGAGGATTCCCTGCGGCAGGTGTCCCGCTGGAGCCTTTGGGGGGTCCTGTAGCCCGAATACTTTCAGCCATTCTCTCTCTCTGCCCCTGAGACGGAAACTGCACTGGCTTTAGGGGTCAGAGCGTTAGACCCACGTCCACAGGAAGAAGGGTGAGCACCTACCCCCCACTCAGCTGTCCACACATCAGAGTGGAGGGGACACCAGGTTACAGCCAAGCGTGACTTTGGGCCAGCCTGATGTTCCTGTTGACATCTTGGGGTGCCTGTTCTTTGCCCAGTTTCTTGACTTCTCCCTGTCTGGGGTTGGGGTTTCTGTGTTCTGACCAAGACCAGAACAGCCAGTCTTGGGGATGTTGCACTACCGCAAGGCACATGGTGGTGTCTTCCAGGAAGGCCCCACAGGTCCCACAGGCCCCAGGGGGTGTCAGTGGCCCCCACAAGACATCTGCACTTGTCTCCATTGAGAAGAAAAGGTTTTCATGCTGCTGAGGCCCCTCGGTCATGGCAGGTTGGCTGCTGGCAGGACCCCTCTTTGTTTGGCCATCTTTGGTCACCCTCTCATAGCTGGAGGGGTGGGAGGGAGAGGGAGGGTGTGGGCAACCGCCTGCCCAAGGGCCTCATCCTGGCCAAGGGCAGCTGGGGACCCAGGAGAGGCTGACTGTCAGAAAGTTGGACTTCACTCACTCACTCCTGTGGGCTCATTCATTCACTCCTGGGCATGAACTTGTCAAAGATGCTTAAGTCCGGGCCTGCCTAGGGTCACGTCCTGGCTCAGCCACTTGCTCGGGGGCAGGGGGCTGCTTCTGCTCACCAATGTTTGGTGCTTTGTCCCCCCCCCCCCCCCACCCACACACACACACACACACACTGGCACAGCTGCGTGACTTGCCGTAGCTATTCCTCAGAGAGGTCAGGCATCTTACCTGAGCTCATACAGCCTGTAAGTGGGGGAGTTGGGAGCTTGCCCAGTGCTGGCTCTCAGTGCAAGGGCCCCGTCTTCATCTGAGATCCAGGACTCAGCCTGTTCTGGGAAAACATTTTCTAGAGGCACTTGTGTTGTCAAGGCAATGCCTGCCAAGCCCAGAATCATCGTGATGGGGCCCCGGGTGGTGGTACCGTGGAGCAAGCTGGAAAGATCTAGATGGCTCCATTATGCTGCACTGGTGTCAGGCCAGAGGCTGTTGAGAACCAGCACTTCCCCACTTCCCATGACCATGATGATCATGATGATGCCCCTGGACACAGCCATCTTTACATTAACAGACAGCCGGGCACTTTGCAGAGCTCAGCTCAGCCCTGAAACAGATGTCTCGCCATGCTGGGGCCTGAATGTTGTGTCCCTAAAATCCACATGTGGAGTCCTAACCCCAAAGTGATGGTGTTAGGAGGTGGGGCCTGTGGAGGCAATTAGGGTCTGAGGACGGGGTGCTGGAGAGAGGTGAGTGCCCTCATGAGACTCCTCTTTTAGGGAGTGATGAGCTCCCTCATTCCTTCAGGGTTTGACGGCATGTAAGTGACCAGGAGAGGGCCCTGGGTGACTATGTGGCCCCTTGATGTGAAATAAATGTCTACTACTTACAAGTAGACATTTATAAATCACCCAAGCTTTGGTCATTGGTGACAGCAGCCGTGGGGACAGGACAGGACCCCACCCTGGCCAGGATGCTGCGGCTCTGAGGGGAGGGGAGCGGTCCCTACCACCCACTGACCACCACCACCCTCCAGCCTGACCCTCACTGCCCACCCTGGATGAGTCATGCCTCCTGGTGACCTTCTGACTCTAGTTTGTGGCTCTTGTATGTGGTTCATAAGAAATAGGAACAGGAAGCAGCAGGGGCTGTGATGAGTAAGGCGCACCCATGGGAGGGTCGGGGAACAGCAGGAGGCTTTCCCCAGAGCCAGTCCCCCTCTCCAGCCTCAGGAAACCCCCTGCGGTGCAAATCTGAGAAACTAAGCCTCCCCAGGGGTGCAATCAGCTAGGAACAGCAATCCTCCCCTGGCAGCACAGAAATAGGCTGCAATTATTGGCTGGGTTTTCTGCAGCTCGCCTGTGCTCCATGTCCCTGGCAGGTGAGGCTCTCAGGACCAACACGGTACCAGTCACAGCACGTGTCTCGCTTAAAAGGTCATAGGAGAGCTGGCCCTCCGACTGTTATCAGGTCCGTGTCCCCTCCCCTAGCATCTGGGGGCTCACAGTCACTCCCCCCCACTAGAGCTCAGGGCAGATGCTGCCTGCCATGTGACCCCCAAAGCTCAGCCAGGAAAGGCCAGACAGCTTCCTCCTGGCTCTGTGGGCAGGATCTCTCCGGGCGCGTGGCATCCTGTATGAAATCAGACAACCTTGAGACCACCCACTAAGGGGCCACAGCCCTGCTGAGTATCCACCCCGGGCCCCCAGCATCAGCCCCCACCATGTGAGAGGGCCGGCTGGCAGCAACCACATGAGAGACCCTTACTAGACAACCACCCAGCTGAGCCCATCCTGATCTCCCACCCCACCAAATCAAAGGTGAGATAAAACAGTGGTGCCTTTGTACAACTAGGTTTGGGGTGACCAGAAACAATTGTAGGTGATCAGTGTGTAAGGAACTCAGAGGGTATCTAAGCAGAGGCCCGGCAGGAGGTGCTGGGCCTCAGGCAGACACAGGAGCAGGAGGAGGCAGCTCCAGCTACTACCAGTGTGGGCTTGGTCTCCCCAGAGGCATCAGGTAGAATTTCCTTCCTAGAGTAGGCCTCTGGTCACCTTGATATGGGAACTATAGGTCAACTGAGGCCCTGTGAGCCTGAGGGGGAGGGCAGCCGGAGGCAGAGTGACCTATTACCATGACAACATGGATTGTTTCATCAATATTTTGACTGCAGTGATGATCCTGAGGCCAGGAGAAGTCTGTCCTTGATATGTCCCTCACCCCTCCCTAACGGAAAGAGGCTGTCACTTCTTAAGCTTTTTCCCAAGAGGAGTAATTATCACTGCTTCCCTTTTATGACCTAGAAGAAGGTAGTTTAGGGGAGTTTCACCCAGGTATAGGTTTATGAGTGAACATGTCCTCTTGGAGAAGTTCATCTTTTTACTTCCAGAGTGGAAATCACCACCAACTTGTCTGTCATGAAATACACCCCCTCCGTGACACCCCAGGTCCCTAAATGCAGGGACCTCCTCCTCACTGTCCCATTCTTCCTGAGAATTTACAATCCTGTCAATTCTTCTTATGTATGTTATTCTGGCGTTTTTCCTACTAATCTGTCTGATGTTAATTTGTTCATCTGTCATCCTCAGAAGAACCCAGATGGGATGGGGAATATTCCCCTGCACCCTGACACTAGGCACCTGTTATGTGATCATCAATAAAGGCAAGGCCTGTGCTCTTGGGGACCTCACCACCCCCATCAGATACCCTCTGAAATCCCAGCAAGGCCTGAGCCACAGCCCTTAGTTAAAACCAGGCTCTTGGACACCAACCCAACTCCCGCCTCACTGCTGCCCCCCTCAGCAAGCACCCTCAGTGGTGTTCATCCCCCACCCTTTCCCTGCCTCACCCTTCCCCTGCAATTCTCAGCTTAGGTGTCACCTCCACAGAGCAGCCTTCTTAGAAGCCCTGACCAGGCCCAGTAGCTGGGCCTGTCCTCAATATATTGACTGTCCCGCGGGGGCTTGTCTTCCTCTGTAATCATCCCAAATTGTCTGACTGGAGCAAACAGCACAGAGGCCAGGAAGTCAGAGATTTAGTCTGGCTCCCTCTGGCTACGTACAGGAAACGCCGGGGCATGCTGAGCTAACCAGACCTCCTAGCAGCCTGCTATAGTGAAGACACCCTCCTGATCCTCACTGCTTCCTGACCTATCACAGTAGGGAACAGTGTTGCCTGTTTTGCAGATAAGATGCTGAAGCCCAGAGAGGTTAACTAACTTCCTTAAAGGCACATAGTATGAGCAGAGGAGTAGGGCTTAGAACCCAGATGTGACTGCAGTGGGCCTGTGTCCTTGTGGACAGCTTCACATGGCCTAACTGCACCATTCAAAAAATCTTCCAGCTTCGGCTCCTCCCACGTCAAGCCAGTTGTCTGTGTCTCCGAGATGCCGCCAGCCTGCTTCTGAGTTCCCACTAGACCTGGCATGCCGGAATCCAGAATGTCAGCTCAGGAAAACTTCAGAGAGGCTGTCACGGCCCAGCTGAGGAGGAGGCTTCTGCTCAACTTTCCTGGAAAGACAGAAGAGGGCACTGACTGCTCCAGAGATATTCTACCTTGCTGTTGCCTCACTGACCCAAACTCCCTTCCTACTGCCCTCATCAGCCACAGAACCAGGGTCCCCGGGAGACCTGGGTTCGAGTCCCAACTCTGCCACTTTCCAGCTGTGTCCCAAGTACATCACTGCCTCTCTGAGCCCAGTTTCCATAAAATGGGGCCCTGAAAGTTATTGCTACAAATGAAGGGACTGAATATGAATGAAGCTCTTTCCAGGCTGGTTAAATTAAGCCTGAATCCCACGACAGCTGCCTCTACTAGACAACCCAGACGCACTCGTTTTTTGAAAAACAAAATCAACATTTATTCCTGTATCTGTTGGAGGGGCAGATGGTCACACCCCAGCACAGCACAGTTTTCTCCAGAGTGTAATGAGCAAGGAAACAAAGAAAAAGAACGCTATAAAATGTGCCCATGAAGAACCAAGCCAATCCCATCTTTCTTTGAAAAAAGAACAAGAAAATCCTTTTGCATGTGTGGTGCAGACCAAGGATTAATACCACAGAGCTTCCGGCCCCCCAAGGCAGGGCTACTGCCTACCACACACAGGGATGCGACCGAGCAGGCCCAAGGTCCAGCTGGCACGGCTGTTGGCAGCGGCCCTTCCTGACCGTCCAGGGCGAGTTCCAGTTCTAAAGTCCCATCTGCCCACCAGGTCGTGCTCCCAACATCACTCTGGGAGCCCCTGAATGAACCTCCCATCCAGTCTAGACTCAGACCTTTGCCCCCTCTCCCGGCCTTCAAGCGATGTCCATCAAAAGGCCAGAATGGGCTATTTCAGATCACATGGCTTTGCCAGGCAAAGTTTTAAGGCAAATGTCCTCTCTCTTCTGAGTCAGGCCTAAACTTCTCACCACCGAGCACCATCTCTGTCAGACATGGAGCTTAGGCAACTTTGAGTGGGATGCGGGGAGGGACCTTGGGGCGTGCTCTAATGGCTCTGAGCCTGAGGCAGGGATGGATGTGTGGGCCCTGAAGGCAGCCATCTGGCACTATCCTGGCACCTCAGTGGCCAGCAGGCCAAAGAGACCAAGAAAGCAGCAGCACGAGGCCACG
This sequence comes from Condylura cristata, assembly GCF_000260355.1. Lineage (NCBI taxonomy): Eukaryota > Metazoa > Chordata > Mammalia > Eulipotyphla > Talpidae > Condylura > Condylura cristata. Next base: position 3,993,289 of record NW_004567129.1, on the reverse strand, counting down.
GTGGAGGCCGGACAGGCGCGTGAGCGACATGCCAGGAAAGGGGTGACTGCAGGAGGCACCTTAGATCTAATGATGTGCATGACCTTGGCATCAAAATGATCTTTCTTTAGAACAAAAAAGAGAGGGGATGAAAAAACAAGAAGATAAAAGAAAGATGTTCCATGAGCTTCATGAGATAGGACGCAACAGGGCCCAAGAGGGAAGCGGGGAAGGGAGTTGGGTGGCAGGCAGGCGGTGGGCGTTGCCTCTCGCTGGGTCTCCTCTCCCTGGTGGGCTGGTGGGCTGGTAGCCAGGCCGGGGTCCCCTCCCCCGGGGAGCAGGCAGATGACTTTGGCAAGGGGCGGGGGGTGGGGTTACTCGGCCTGTGCATCGTAATTGGCTCCCCCCGCCTTCTTGAGCTCGTTCTTGATGAAATCTTCCTCCAGCTCCTTCCGATCACTGATCACAAACTCTTTAGCGAAATTCTGCAAGAACAAAAACAAAACACAGAGTTCTTGGTAAGGAGGGACAGCAGCTAAGCATTGCCCAGGCAACATGCCAGGAAATCTTGGCACCTAAGATGCTAAGAAATGATCAAAATGGAAATTGGGTGACAGAGTGGTCTGGCAGGGGAAAAAACACCCCCCAAAGATGTAAGCATCTCGAGATGGGAAGATGGGGGAGGGGTGCCTGCAGTCCTCAGGCTGTGGACCTGGGCCAAGGTCAGATGCGGATTTGAATTCTGGCTCTGTGACTTGTGGGTGTGTGACCCTGGGCCAGTGCCTTCACCTCTGGGTGCCTTTTCATCTGTAAAAAACCACCATGTCAGGAGAATAACTGAAGAGGGGGGAAAGGCAGACTGGCAAATGTTCAATCCTAGACTCTCAAAAAAAAAAAAAAAAAAAAAAAACAGAGGAAAAGGGAAGACATCCAGATTTGCAGCTTTTGCCCATTTCTACCATGTAAACAGCCCCAGCGTGGTTGATTTCAAGCTACAACATGACATTACCGTGGGCGGATTTGGGGAGAGACACATGGTCGACGTCGTGATACGGGACAAGCCAGCTCTTACCCTTGATGGTAAGGATACCACGAAGGCACAAAAGTCTATCCTGGGCTCGGCAGCCACACTCAGTTACTTGTTTTCATCCATTTAACAAGCACTGTCCCGTGTGACGGGGTTATAGTGATGGGAAAAATGGATTTGGTCACTGTCCCCTCTTAGGGCACACAGGTTCTTATAAAAACCTACAGCTGAGGTTCAGTCAATGCTGGCGGCATGAAGGAGGTGACCTGGATTATCAGATAACTGGACCATGGAAACTAAACAGTTATTTCAATATGTGGATCCTAACATGTCAATAAACAAGAAAAATTTTAGTTGGGTGACAGAGGAATCTACCAAATACAAATAACATGCCTGAAGGTAAGAACATCACCTATGGAAGAGAAGTCCACAGAGAAATAATGTCAACAATTACTAACATGTAATGAGCACTAATGTGTTCACTTACTGCCATTGGCAAACTTAATTTTTAGAACCCCTCAACAGGACCAAAAAATCTCTCCTAAAGACCCACCCAAGAGAAATGAAAACATATACCCCCATAAATGCTCACACACAATGATCAAAGGAGTAAATTCACAATAACCAGAAAGTGAAAAATTACCCAAATGTCTACCCACAGGTGAATGAATAAACAAACTATGATCTAGTCATGTGAAATATTACTCAACCATAAAAAAGAATGAGTCATGGACACATCTATAACATGGATGAACTTCAAATTCATTGTGCTACATGCACTGTCAGACATCAAAGATAATATTGTATGATTTCATTTATAAGAAATGTCTAGAGAAAAATCCAGAAACAGAAACAGAAAGCAGATCAGCAGCTCTAGGGGCTGGAGATGTGAACAGATTATGATAGAAATTTTCTAAAGTGAAATGTTGGTGATAATTGTACAACACTGTACAATACTAAAAATCAATTACACACTTGGAATGAATTAATTTGTGATATGTAAATTATACTTCAATAAGTCTGATTTTTAAAACACCTGTAGGATGATCAAGATTATTTCCATCTAAAGATGACAAAACATTGGTTGAAGATTTTAATGCTTGCCCAATGCAATAGTTATAAAAATCCAGCTGGCCCCAACGCTGACATTCCAAAGAAGTGCCACCTTCTCCTTTTGGGATGCTGAAAATATTTGGAACATTTGGAATATTTGGTAGAGATGCAGGTTGCAAAATATTGTGAATGTACTAATTGCCACTACATGGTTAATGTTATGTTGCCTGAGTTGTACCTCAATTTAAAAATTATAAGAATACAAAGAAAGGTTACCACAAGGACAAAACAGAAGGCCCCACTTTAAGGTTTACAGTATAAAGACAAGCCCCTTCCACGCCAAGCCACCAAGCACACTCCCAGGGGAGGAGAGATTAATATTTGCTAGGGTGGCTAACATGTACCAGATGCAGCCTCCTACATCATCCACTCAGCATATTAGCTTTTGAATTTTTTGAGCGATAAGAGTCACAGGCTGGGCTCAGAGAGACTGTGTAATTCGTCCAGAATATATGTCACCAGTGCAAATGAGAGAACACAAGCTGGTTGTAAAAACCAGAAAGAAGAACCAAGAATGAATGTGTTTCTCAACCCTGAGCCCGGCAGCATGGGGGTGGGGTGAAAGTCACCCAGGAGGAAGCAAGCGCCCCAAGCTGCCTGCCTATAGAAGGAAGTCCAAAGTTCCTCTGCTTTGTGATAGCTATATATGGCAATCTAACGAAATAAGAGCACTCCCGTGTGTGTCCGTTGGCCATTAGAAGTCAGTCAGATAAGATCTCAGAAATCTACAGTGAAACTGTACAGTCCAAAACCACAGCCTTAACAATAAATGTAAATGAGCAAAATTACCTTTCAAAAAAGTTGTTTCACACTGCAAAAACAAAAGAAAAACCAGTCCACCAGACACACAAAGGTTAACCCCAAAAATGATTCTATCCAGATCAAAGTATGTAGAAAAACAGTCATATGACCCCTGAGAGACCTTAAAAGCAAAGTGACTCTAAAGAGATAAATAGCCAGGAAGCATGAAAGGATACCCTTCCCATGGTGGGGACCCTTCTCCGCCCAGCAGGAGCAGATTGTCTCGATATAGACAATCATTTGGCCTGGAGACACGTTTTAAGGTCACGCCCAAAAGACAAGAGCTAGGCATTCCAATTACTGCCACAAAGCAAAGGTCACATATCAAGTCCGGGAACCAGCTTCCAGCTACAAGGCCTGTATGATGTCAACATGTCCGATTCACGCTCTGGGATTTACATCGGGAATTTGCAAAATTAGGGGTCCTGTGTCAGGAGTGATCAAGACCTTAGCTTGTCCAACAATGTGGTGACTGCCCCTGCTCTGGAGCCCATTAGAACCCCCAAAGTCTCTCCTTGGGAAGATGCCACACTGCCCCAAATGTGGGTGGGATGATGGTATACAGACTGCGCCTGACTGCTCCCTCACCTGCAGGGTGGCTCAGGACTGAGACCTTGGGCTCCTGTATCCTGTCACTCACCATGCGATCCGGCTCCCACTGCAGCTGGGCACTGTCCCCAAACTGGGCCAGAGAAGGGGATTTATGGCTGATGCCGAAGGCACAAGTTCCTTGCTCCCTGCCCCCATCTCCAACTCTTCCTTCTGCTCAGCTGTTGGCTCGACCCACCATATCCCACCCCTACTCTGCCTGCAATACCTTCCAGGCAAGGTGTCTGGATCCCCATCCAACTGGCTCCCTCCACCACCTTATGGATAGACCCGTCAGGTACAGGGACAGAGACAGTGACAGGACATGGAGGTGGACAGCAGATGAGGAGGGCCCTTCGCAAATGGCGGTAACATTCCTGATGCAGCCAGGAAGCCAGGACCAGGCAGCCTGTGGGGAATGGCACCCACCGTCCCGAGGATGGACAGTGAGAGGTGATGGCCCTGTGGCCCTGGCAGACTTCCCTGCCACCCAAAGATGCTCAGGGTGTGAACCGGACAAAAAGCCCCCCAAACCTCTGCATCAATCTAAAACCCCACCTTGTCCTCCTTTTCCTTCCTGCAGAGTGGCAGAGCGCCCTGTGGATGACATGTAACTGTATTTTTCTTTTTTTTTTAAACAGGCAGGAACAGCAAAAACCCTGCCACATGGGCAGCCAGGCCCTGAACTGGAGGCCATACCCGAGACCGGAAGGGGCCCGTACAGACGGGTGCAAAAGCCACCAAGAGCACAGCTGTGCAGAGCTGGCCCTGCCCCAGCTCACACCCCCACGCACCACCAGACCCCTCAGGCACAGAGGCGGGTGACACAGGGGCCGCCAGGCCACAGCAACATGAGCCAGGTTGAATTTGAAATTTTCTAGCAGCCACGTGGAAAAAAAGAGAAAGAACAGGTGACATTCACCTGAACAGCATTTCATCTAACTCTATGTGTCAAACAAAGCGACATTTTAACATGTCATCAACATACAAAGCGATTTGGGAGCTGGCTGCTCATTTCGCCACACGCATTCAAGAGTGTGGCGAGATCCCGAGGCGCACACTTCAAGCGGGGGCTGGCCCAGCACAGGGCTGTGGGGACAGAGGCTGGGAGAGGCCAGAAAGGCCCTTCCTGAGACACTGCTGCCATCTGAGTCAGGGCTGGAAACTTCCCATCTTGATCTGAGCGGTGGTTTTGCAAGCATGTGTGGAAATTCCATAAGTATACCTAGTAGATTGTGCATTTTCCTCTATACAAAGATAACCCAAAAATGGAGGAGGGGGAGATAGAGCGGAGAGTCCCATTCAATAGAGAAGCAGAAAGTAAGCCAGAGAGGGGGAACAATTCATCCAGAGGCACACTGCGGGGTGAAGGTGGGGGACCCCACAGAGCCTGGGGGCAGGTCTAGCCTGCCTTCTCTCTTCCACCCCTGGCCCCCTTCATTGGCATCTGTGATACCCTAAAGTTAGCCAGAATCACATGTCTTTAAGGCCCACCTGGGGGCCTGGTCACCCGGGGTTCTAGAAAGATCTTCTCGGTCATGTCAAGGAACTCTCTGTCCCTGGCCAACAGCCTCCAGACAGGAGACTCTCCCCTTCCTACCACAGCAGGCCTTTTCCAAGGAAACGTCAGCTAAATCTGACTCCAGGACAGGCTGAACACACACGCATTCTACACTGTGACTTATGCTTGAAAGATGTAAGAGACCTTACATTCCAGAGGAGGGCTGGGCTGGAGCTCCTGGCAGGCAGGCATAGTTTTCCTACCTCAGATTTTAAACCATCTCACTTTCCATTGGCTCCCAATGCCTGGGTCCAACCCTCAGGCTCATTCTAAAGCTGTTGGCAGTACATCTGGACCAAGCTCCCCCCCCCCCCCCGGGGTTCCTGCCCTGAGCCTGTCTCCTCACCTTAAACAGCACGAGGACTATGTTGTAGAGCTGTTGTGAGAGCTGAGGAATGTGCCCCACGCACACCAGCGCTCCAGGATGACTAGGTCATATTTTAAATGATCTTAGGTCACCTTCACACTCAGGATTGTTAAGGGAGCCTCATATATAAAGGTATTTTCTGGAACATCAGAGTGAAGGCACAGACAGGGACTGATTCCTCTCCTCTCATCCCATGTCGAGTTCTCCACACCCAGTTTATTTTTTGATGAAGTCCCAGGAAACCCTGGGAAGTACCAAGGCAGGGACATAGGCTTCTCGTTTGTACAGTGGACACAGTGGAGGAAGCCTGTCAGGCTTCTCCCTAGATCAGGTGGATCTTTATGGAGACAGTGGATGCAGTGAAGTCTGCAAAGAAAAGAAAGGAGTAGGGAGCCTTTGACAGTTATGTGTCGATAATACACGTTTTCAGAAAGCAGGAGAGAGGTGACCTGAGTTGTGAGACAAAGACAAGAGCTCACGCTCACAGAACATGTATTCCACACCAGGCATTGTCCTCGCAAGTGGGTGGTCAAAATTCTCGTACTTAGGGGGCTTCGTGAGTCTGAGAGCAGAAAAAAAGATGGGGGGGCGGTTCCACGCACCCTGTAGGAAACGGTCAGTGGCTCTGGGTCCTGGTCTCTACCTCCGTGGAAGTAGAGGGCTGGGCATAGTGCCCCCGGCCCTTTCCCACCAGCCACTCATGGATTTGCATTTCTGAGCAAGTAGGACAAAGTTCCAGAGACAGAGTGGGGAGCAGAACAGGCCGATGGACAAAGTACACTGCTGAGGGGAGCGGCTGCATCATGTGGGTCAGCTCCCTGGCTGGGGATCAACGTGCGGCTAGCTTCGTGATGCTGTACTTTAACCCACTGCACCAGCAGGGAGGGCCCCAGAGTGTGTCTTTCAAATGGAAGATGTGTGTTAGCTTCAAGACTTTGTCCAAAGTGAAAGGGTAGAGTCTCTCCTTGCACCACTGTGTGAGGATGGGGTGGGGTGGTGGGTGAGATACATGCTGGCCACAATAATGTCTCTTTACCCCAAGTGGGCGAAGATCAGTTCTAAAGCAAAGACCCTGGAGCGCTGAAGAAAAGCAGGCGGTCCCCAGCCTCCTGCACCCTCTCGGGACAGGAGCCAGATGACGATGCTTGGCATGAAGCCTGCTGGGCACGGGGCTGTCAACCCCATCTGGGTACCCTCACTTCCCCTCCTACAACCATTTTAAAGCACTTCAGAGAGCAAGGTTTTAAAAGTCCTACCAGAGAAGTATAATTGACTCAAAAAAAGGAACAGGTTCTTATAACAGGCATGAGTCATCAGAGATGGGGGAAACAAAGAGATCAAAATGGTATGGTCTAGCATTTGACAGATTTGGAGACAAAGGCACCTGCGTCACCATCACTGTTGAGAAATGACGCAACCCAACTGCACTTCGAGATATGCATCTTGGCAAACACTCAAGAGAGGCAAGAGCTACATTTCAAGTGGGTGAGGGTGGCTGGCAGGAAGCTGGGAGGTCCTTGCACAGATGGGCAAAACCATTCAGGTGCTGGAGCCCATATGCCTGGAATCCTCTCCCTGCAGGGCTCCCCACATTTGAGCAACTGCCTACACTCCAACCGCTGTCCTGAATTTTAACTGTGGTTACAGGCAGCTCACGGATGAGAAGAATGTGGAGGACATGCCTCTCCTGCTTCCAAGCCAGGCTTCTCAAATGGAGCGCCCCTCCCCGAGGCCAGACTTAGCCTCAGAATTCTTCCTCACCTAGAGCTCCAAATAGCCAAGGTTACTGATCAACTGACATGCAAGATGAAATCCACACTTAGCTCGTCAACATCTGTTTGCTCAAAATTCTGTCTAGCTTTTCTTGTTCCTCAACCACACCCACCTTCGGGAATGTCTCCCAAAGAAATAATTCAGTGGAATGCTGTTAAAGAATACAACCCACAAACTCACAGATGTTCATCGTCAGTAAATACCAGGAGGTTTTTACTTTCCAACAAAAGTAGAATAAGTAAGCAAACAGTATGAATACACTCATATACATCAGGCAATTAGTATACACGGTATTATTTCTCTTTCACTGCCATTCTGTGAGTTAGACAGGACCGTCCCAAATGTTCACGGGCGAAAGCTCAGGTCGGGGAAGTGAAGGAGTCAGCAAAGGGCCACATGCAAGGAAAGCTCAGGGCTGGGCTGAGTCCACACTGACCACTTTTTCACACCCAGGTCTCCATCAGGAGGGTGCATGCACACGTGAGCAAAAATTCACTAAGAACTCAGGCCATGAACATGCTGAAAACTGAAAACCCATTTACTCTACTATGGTTTGTAAAAGCAGGCACCATGGGGCCACTAGCAGAAGTCATTTAAATGGAAGACTGTGACCGATCGTATTTAATTCTTGACTCGGAACACTTCTCAAACCCACTATGCCCTGGGATAAGGCACCACCATGGGGATGAAGATGGACAGCTGTGGAAGGGAATCTCAAAAGGCAGAAAGTCCATCGGACAGCATCGGGCAGAAGCGGAGCGGGGCTCAAGAAAGGAAGAGGAAGAGGGAGGAAGCATCTGAAAGATGCGGGGCGCTGGCAGCCTTCCCCCCAACACGCAGCTCAGGAACATCAGGTCAGCTCCGGGCTCCTGCACTAAGGCCTGGAGCGTTCTAGCGTGGCGTCCCCACAGGGAAGGCTGCATACTATGGGCAGTGTTGACTTGGCATGGGGGCCATGAGGCAGGAAACATGCCAAGGCTGCTTGGTCCAGGCTGGGCTCCATCTGGGGTTGTGTGAAGGGAACCCAGCCCCAGGGCACTGGGCAGAGCTCTGTGCTTCCAGCTACACGCAGGCTTAACCCGGTGTGTGGTGTCTCCTTTCTCCTAAGTACTTTTAACTTCCCAGAAGCTGGAGCAGGAGCTGGCTGCAGGGCTTCCCACTGGCTCCCTGCCATCTGGCTTCTGCTTGGACAGTCACCTTGGCTGAAGGACAAGCCCTTTCTAAGTCTCGGTTTTCTCATCTGCATACTGGGAGCTGGCACAGTAACTGGCTCACGGATGAGCCTGGTGACGTGCCAATACTCAGCTGGCACCTGAGCTATTTATTTTTAATCAGGTGGTCTGAGTTTTAAATATTTGGCATGAACATCAAAAAGCCCCCATGTGGGCCCTCCCTGGTGGCGCAGCGGGTTAAAGCACAGCACTAAGAAGCTAAAGCCAAGCAGCATGAGTTCGATCCCCACCTGCCCCGGAGGTGACCACATGGCGTGGCAGACCTCTCTTGACCCACCTGCTGCTCGCCTCAGCAATGTGCTTCATCAATCTGCCTATTCTGCTCCCCACTCTGTCTCTGGTGAATCTTCTCACTGCCCGAGCCTCTGGCCTGTACCCCAGTTCTGTATGCACAAATAAATAAATCTTAAAAAAAAAAAAAAAGCCCCCATGCTTGAGCCCAGGTCCAAGTGTGGCTTTGGAAAAAATTACCTGTGGGCTTGCAGGTGTTAACATGCCCGTGAAAACAGACAGTGGAAAACCTTTGGTGGGTGAACCTCCGGAGGGCTGGTGGGCTACTGCTCTGCAAGGGGCAGTAGAAGCTCCCCACATTCATTACACAGAGGGGTATGGGTTCTCCAGTTGACCCAACCAGCTCACACTGCACAAGCAGCAGCTTTGGAGATTCCCGTCCACTGCCATGCCCTTCCCTGCATGTAACTAGCCCCCACAATTTAATTCAACCCAAAGAAAATTATTAGCTTCTGTCTTAATAATACACCAAGAACAGGATCGGCCCAGAGTCTGTGAGTAGGTTTCTTCAGCTTTTAGTAGCTGTTGTAGTGCTTTTCTAGGCATGAGGGATATTGCTTAATCAAGATAAACCGTAACTCAAGGAGTCTGGACCAGAGTGGACACAGATAAAGGAGCAATTCATTCTGATGGATGCTAGGAGGAGAATGAGGTAAAACGTGGGGCTCTAAAGGATGAATAGGAGTTTATCACTTATCCAAATGGAGAAACCCTTTACACACCCCCGGCTTTGCTTTGATCCTCCCAGCCACTCTGTCAAAGCTGGCATCACCTCTTCCCTAAGTGAAAACAGACTCTAGAGATAAAGCGACTTGTCCAAGGTCTTCAAAGAAAGAGTTGATGAAGCTGCAACCTCACCTTCCCTCTATGCCCAAGCCCTTGCTCTTTTTATTTGACACAGCAGCAATTTCTTTTTTCTTAATAAGCTCAAGCAATGACATCCAGTAATCAGTTAAAAAAAAATTTCCTCATAAAGGAATATTTGATCCAAGTGAGCCTGCAAAAGTAAAGTCTGTAAAAGGCCTGTGGCCCCAGAACATTTTCCTGGTGCTGGAGGACTCTGGGGGATGTGACAGTATAGGGCGCTGGGAGCAGGCAGTCCTGGCTGCAGACAGAGCCCCAGCGCATCCAGGCTCTGGGCAGAGCATGTGACCTGCCCAGGCTCCTCACCTAGGAAATGGGGATAATGATGGGCCCAGCCATGTAGTGAAAAGTGATTTAACCAAAGTCCTTAAAAGCATCAGACACGTGGCCTTGCTATTACTGTATTCCCCTGCTGGCACATTAAATGCCCCTGGAGGAGCACTGGGTACCTCTGCCCCAGCATGTGGGCAGAGGGCCAGAATTAAGCCAGCCCTGCTCCTGGGGTTTAGATGGCAACAGACTCATGCTCGGCTGCCCACCATCCCTAACACACGCGCCCTGCCAGCCCCTGCTCCAGAGGACATCTCCGCGTCCTCTCTCCCCACCGCTGAAAGCTGAGATGTGCCCCTGGGATTTGCTGTGGGCCTTGTATGGGGTTAAAACAAAACAAAAGGATCTGCCGACTACGCCAGTGCGCAAGGCGAGCCCAAAGCAGCGCTGGAGGATGCTGCTCTGTCTCCAGATGGCCTGACCGCCCAGCATGGGCATGACCCTCACAGTGGTGGCAGCATCGTCCCCATCACCCACAGAGGTGCAGCACCAGGTACCAAGTGGACACTCTGTGCGGGGACTGACGCACATATGTGCTGTCCACTGGCACATTCACGGGCATAAGTCCCGGTGTCCTGTCACCCAGCAGCCTCTGCTGTCCATGGCCTCGCTGGCCTGTGTCCCATTGTGTGTCCCCCCCGTTCCCTCCTCCCCAGTCACAGAGATGGCTGAAGGCCAGGAGACTGGGTTCACAGGGCCTAACTTTTAACTCTTTGGGGCTCCAGACCCGCTGCGCTGCTCATTAGCTTGTTAGTTAGGGCAAGTCCTGTCACTGCTCTGGGCTCAGTTTCCCTGCATGTGGAATCACCTGTGTGGCTGGGCCAGGTGAGGTGTGACCGTCTGAAGCCAGCGCTTCCCGAGTTGCTGACAGTCACAACTCTCGTCCAAGCCATCTGCAAGAAAGTCAGGCAAGGGCCTCCCTGGTAGCACAGGGGTTAAAATCTCAGCGCTATCCAGCTATAGCCAGCCACTGGGGCCTGAGTTCCATCCCCTGCCAGGAAGATGACCCAGGAAGATGACCCACAGGCCCTCTCCTGACCCGCCCACTGCTCCCCTCAGCAGTGTATTTCAGTAACTCTGCCTGTTCTGCTCCCCACTTTGTTTCTCTGGTGAATCCTCTTACCCCCCACACCTCTGGCCTGTACCCCAGTTCTTGTATGCATGAATAAAAATAAACATTAACAAGGAAAAAAAAAGACAACCAGGCTAAGTGCATGGGTCTACCATCTCCTGAGAAAAGAATCCACAGTGCAAAGCGGCACATGGCAGAGTCATCGCCAGTGGAAAACTGGAAGTAAGTTACCACTTACTGACTTTACAGGACACGCTAGCCTAGCACTTCCTCTATAGGTGTTGATAAAATCCCCACCACAGGGTGGAGTGGGGAACGGGATCAAAAACGGGGGTGGGGGGATGGGGAGGGACGTGCACGGGATTATGGTGATGGCACATGGGTGACTTGGTGATGGGAAACCCGCGGGGATTACAACTGAGATGGGAAAAAAAATGTACAAAATGATGTAAAAATAAACTGTTATAAAATTTTAAAAAATAAAAAATCCCCACCATAGTCTTAACAGACTGATCCTATTTTGCCCTGTTTGGAACCTCTGGGCCCTGAGGCCCAGAGAGGGTAAGCAATGTGCCCAAGGCCACACAGTAAGAGGGGGCACTGGGAGCAGAACCCAGGTCACCTGGCTCCACAGACCAGACCACAGCAGACACTGTCTCTTTACTGAAAAAGTCACACAGCTTCCTTGACAGGTAAGATGCCATCAGAAATAAAGTATTGCATTGTTTTTAAAAACCCCAGAATGACTCTCCTGCACTGCTGTGGGAATGCAAACGAGTACAACACTATGGAAAACTGTTGGAGGGTTCTCACACTGCTAAACATGGAGCTTCCCTACGACCCAGCAGTCCCACTCCTAGGTATCTACCCAAAAGACACAAAAGCACTGATTCAAAAAGACACGGGCACCCCCATGTTTATCGCTGCTTTATTCACAATTGGAAAGATATGGAAACAGCCCAAATGCCCAAAAGTAGATGACTGGATTAAAAAGATGTGGTACATATACACAATGGAATATTACTCAGCAACCAAAAAAAAATAAACACATGTCTTTTGCAGCAACATGGATGGAGCTGGAAAAGATCATACTTAGTGAGATAAGCCAGAAAGAAAAGGAAAAATACCGGATGGCTTCACTCATAGCAGGAATATAATGGAACAGGTGAGAAAATAATGATAATAATGAACAGCTATGGACCAGAGACAGTTTGTGGGGGTGGAGTGGGGAATGGGATCAAAAACAGTGGTGGGGGGGAATGAATTGGACTATGGTAATGGCACATGGGTGAGTTGGGGATGGAAAGCCCAAGGGGATTGCAAATAAGATGGAAAAATGCACAAAAATATGTAAAAATAAACTATTTTATATATATATTTATATAAAATATATATGTAATATATATTAAATATATATGTATATATATATTAAATCCCATAATGTGTCAAAACAGAAAATGACACAGCAAGTCAACTCATTCCACTCATTTTATATAATGAAGACCAGGAAGGAAGGGTGACTGGCCACCGTCAGGCAGGCAGTAAGTGGCATAAACATCCATCCTGTTTGATTTCAGTGTCTCCACACCACTGACGCGCTCTGGTTTCATACAAAGGAAGGGGCACAGGGACAATATGTGTATGACAAAGAAAGTCAAGGGTGTGTTAAAAACTTTCAACCGAGAGCCCTCCCTGATGGCGCAGCGGGTTAAAGCACAGTACTAAGAAGCTAAAGCCGCTTCAGCATGAGTTCTATCCCCACCTGCCCCGGAGGTGACCACATGGCGCGGCAGACCTCTCCTGACCCGCCTGCTGCTCCCCTCAGCAGCGTACTTCATCGATCTGCCTGTTCTGCTCCCCACTCTGTCTCTGGTGAAGCCTCTCACGGCCCCTGTCCCTCTGGCCTGTACCCCAGTTCTGTATGCATGAATAAATAAATATATATATATATTTTTTAAATCCTTCAACTGAAAGCCAGTCCCTTTATTCTACATATGTTAATAGTAGCAGAGGCAGCTGGGAAGGTGACTGTCCCAGACATAGAATCCAGGACGGCCAGTCTGGAAGGTTCTTCAGGGAACAGCTGCTCTGCACCCTCTGGAACAGAGGGCAACACCCTCAAGTGCAGCATCGGCAGGATTTTAGCCGCTGCCCAAAGATCCCATTATGTGGGCATAATTGACCCTTTGTAACTTCAATGGCTATTTTTGCAACCACAGTATAAATGTGAGGTCTTGCAGCTCCAGACAATAAACCTTTAAACACAGAGTGGAAAATGCAAGGGGTGATGGTCAAAACATTCTACTGGACCTGCAGTTTAAGACAGAGTCTCCCTCCCCTACCCACATGGAATCTGTGCTTTTCCTCCACCAGCATCTATTTCTTTGAACTGAAATCACACCAGAGCTGTCAATCAGGAAACCCTACCTCCCTGCCAGATGTGACCCAAGTTGGGCCAACTGGGCCCTTTAAGGCAGTGACAGACATTGAGCAAAGAGGTGTCTCTATCTGCGGGATCAAGACCCACAAGAACCCCTGCAATGGCCTGGGCCCTGTCTCCTGCTATACTAAAGCTGCCTGAGACCAAACCCAGAGAAAACAGATGAAAGGACTCACACTGTTTGAGTCTGGATCCAGCCACACCTAAAACCAGCAAGCCCCACACATCCCAGTTCTGAGAGCCAGATAATTTCGCTTTGAGTACAAGTGAATTATAAGCAATACTCCCAGCTGAGCATTCCTGTTCCCACCCAAGAATCACATTTCCTCCCATCATCCCCTATCACTAGCCCACTTAACCAAACTGAGACAAGTTCTAGATTGTAGGGGAACTCTGCAGGCTGCTGATGGGCACATGGTTTCCTTTGGGGGTGATGAGAAAGCTCTGGAACTAGACAATGGTGATAAGTGCACAAACTCAAGTGTGTTAACGCCACTGGATGACACACTTCAGAAAGGCTAAAATGATACACTTTATGTTATGATGTCTTGCCACAGTTTTGAAAAGGGGAAGGAGATAGGAGCTCTGCAAGATCCCACAGACACATCTGGCCAACTCTGGCCCCATGTCCCTTCTCCTGGCCACACCCTGGGTGGCCAATGGGAGGGTTGAGCACGGAGGGGCAAGGCAGCAGGAGACCCCAAAAGCTCATTAGCCATAAAAATCCAAACTGGCCTGGAGAAAAATACCCTGTTGGTAGAGCAGGTGACCCTTCCAAGCCAGGGTGTCAGCACCGAGGGGGTACAGGCTGCAGTAGTAACTTTCGCTGGACAGAATGTGGAATAAATGCCATTTAGCGAATATCGACTCTCTCCCACGTGTAGTGTCAACCCTTTTGAAGGCCCTCAGACAACTCATACCTTTTATATATATATATATAAATATAAATGATGTAAAGCACAAAATGATGTAAAGAAAAAAGCACAAAAAGATAATAGTTTATCTTTACATCATTTTGTGCCTTTTCCCATCTCAGTTGTAATCCCCGTGGGCTTCCATCACCAAATCACCCGTGTGCCATCACCATAGTCAACTAATACCTCTTTAAAGGCATCTTTACACCTATAACTCCAGAACCCCACTTTGTAAAAATGTATCCCAAAGGAATCACTCAGTGGGAAGCAGAAAGGAGCCATGTGCCATGTTGGTGAGAACCTTATTTATAAAAATAAAAATGGATGGCAACTCAGGAGCTGACGACCAGAGAACACGCCGTACTTCTGGAGCACTTTGAAATGGGACAGTCAACCACAGAAACACTCCAGACCCAAACAATTCATGAAATTATACTAAATTAAAAAAAAACAGCCAAAAAAGCTACAGACTGGAGTGTGATCTGCAGGCTGCAGTGAAGCAGGGAAATGGGGTTTCACTCCATTTTTTTTAAAGATTTATTTATTTATGCTTACAGAACTGGGGTGCAGGCCAGAGGTGTGGCAGGTAAGAGGATTCACCAGAGACAGAGTGAGGCACAGAACAGGTAGATGTACTGAACACACTGCTGAGGGGAGCAGTGGGCGGGACAGGAGAGGTCTGCTGTGCCATGTGGGTCAGCTCCCTGGCTGGGGATCGAACTCGTGCTGCAGTGGCTGTGGATTGCTGCATAGTGCTGCACCACGAGGGAGGGCCCTGAAAGAACCTCTTGCAAAATGGAGTACCCTTTGATAAAGAGATGACTCCCTCACCTAATCTTCCCTAGCCATGCCCTTTACCAGAACTCAGATTTTCCTTTTTTTTAATCTTAAACATTTATTGATTTACAATGCAACAGACACTTTGGGGTTACACTTCCACCTGTGTGCATGAATAACCCTCACCTCACCCACCAGCAAAGCACTAGTGGCCTGCGCTATCAGACAGATCCCCTTTTCCTTTCCTCTCCTCCTCCCGCGGGAACCACCACCTTGCACACAGCCTAAGGGCTATTTTTGCTGTGATCTGTACGTTCCTTTGCTTTGTTGATATTCCACACAGGAGAGGAGCCATCTGGAACTGCCTTTCTGACTTTGAGTAGCACCCTCCCCTCGAGTTCCATCCATGTTGCCGCCACAGGCAAGAGCTCTTTTTTTTTTTTTTTTTAATAGCTGAGTACTATACAGAATTCAGGCTTTCTTCTCTTGAAAGGCTCTCCTCTCATGAATGACTCCAAGTCCCGGTCCCAAATGAACCTCCTTGGAAGTTTCCAATAGAGTCTGTTTCCATCATGGCAGGGATGAGGGGGAAAAACCCTTCACCACAGAGAGCCCTACAAGTATACCCAGCTCCTGCTCTTTCTTCCCTCTCAGTCTAACAGGGATTGGCAGGGGTTTGGGGAATAAGTCCACCTGGGCCATGCCCAGCCCCTCAGTCCGTGCCACTGTCTATACAGCCTGAGTCGTTCTGTGGCCACCAACCATCAGTCCTCTGCTGGCCCTCGTCAGGTTGACATTTATTCATTCGTCAAATGTCACCAGCACCAAGCCAGGCAGTTCAGAGACTCGATTTTCCCACTGGGTCTCCCGGCCACCAGTGGAAGTCATCCAGGGCCATGGCCTAGGTGGCTGCTGCCATTTTGGTCATCCCAGCCACCTTCTGCAAAGACCCCCATCAAGCTGACAAATATTCATTCAACAGTGTTACCACATGCCCATGCGCCTGGCAGTTCGGCAGGGCAAGCATGAATTTTCCCACTGGGTCCCCAGGCACTAGTGGAAGTCATTCATGAGCATCAGCCATTCAATCTGGCAGCTGCCATTTTGGTCATCCACCAGCCTCCCTCCCCAAAAGTGGCCGGCCTGTCCTCACAGTACTCGCCGATGCCACGTTCCTACTATGTGGTGGTCAGGATCCCAAACTCGGCTACCTGCCTCCCAGGCTGTACCCTGAAAACAATTTTGGCCACAGGTTACCTGTGGCTGTAGGGGACCAGAGAAGCCACAGACCCAAGAGCCAAACCCAGCCCCTCTGTCCCTGCCGGAAAGTGACCCTCCCCGGACCCTAACAGAATACAGCTCTCCCCTTCCCCAGACTCTACCTGCACAACCTCCTTCACCAGGGTCTTGTCCGTGCCCGTTTTGGCCCGCTGCAGCCCGCTGACATTCTCGCCGATCCAGGTAATGAGGGCAAACTTGGACCTCTTGCTCATGGCGTCCCCGGTGGTGAAGCGCACGAAGGCAAACAACCGCACATCATCTGCAGCAGAAAGAGGGCACCGTCTGGGTTAGACACCCACAACCAAGCCCCCAGGAGGCACTGCACGCACACCCAGCAGCCCCACGGCTGCCCTGGCCTTGGCCAGCACGCCCTCCTTTAACCCCGGTTAGGACGCTGCAGGTGTAGAGGCCTGTTCCACAGGGGAAAGGTGACCCAGGGTCACCTGCCTCTCCCCGGGTTGCACAGGTGGTCAAGAGCCTCCCTGCCCTCAGACGGCCCAGGTTCCAAGTCTGGATCTCACTGGGGGAGCGGAAGGTTGGTGGTGGTTCCTATGGGCAAGTTGGGGACCCTGCAGGGAGCCAGACAGATGGTAATCAGTGCTGGGGGAAGATGGCTGAGGAGAAGCAAAGCAAGCAGTCCAATGGGGCCCAGCATCACGGCTGGACGTTGGCCCTAAGGATTCTGCACACGTCCCACCAGGTGTGCTGTGCCAGGACTCCGTGAAACAACCCTGGGGCTGCGCCCAGCTCTACTGAGCTGTGTGTACATGTCAGCTGACTTCCACACTGCCTTCATGATGTTAAAATCTGCACAGATTTTTCCCCACCACTCCACTGCTCTGCTCTACCAAAGCAGAATGGGGATATGCATGTGCTAATGCTGGGGTGGACCCTTCTTTTGTGGGGGTTCCTATCACTGAGGTGGTGACAGTATTCATGGCCTCCACCCACTCCATGTCAATGTCCTGCCCCCAACCATAACAACAACCCAAACTGTCCCCAGCTGTGGCCCACGGTCCTTAGAAATCAATTTCTAGACATAATTTGTGTCCCTGTTAAGTGGAGCCCCCTGTGTTCAAGCCTTCCTCAACTCAACTCCCACGTGTTTCCTATTTCATTTTTATTTTTTTTAAAGATGTATTTATTTATGCACACAAGAACTGGGGTATAGGCCAGAGGTGCAGGGGGTGAGAGGATTCACCAGAGACAGAGTGGGGAGCAGAACAGGCAGATCCACAGAAATACACTTGCTGAGGGGAGCAGCAGGAGAGACAGGAGAGGCCTGCTGCACCATGTGGGTCAGCTCCCTGGCCGGGGATTGAACTTGTGCTGCAGTGGCTGCGGACAGCTTTCTAGTGTCTGTTGTGCTACCAGGAGGGGCCCGTGTTTCCTATTTTATGGACAACTTCCAGTAAGAAGACATTTCTGCCCCTACCCATGATGGCTGTCACAGAGCAGGCTGTGGGTTTCTTGTTATTTGGGACCAGGCACTGTGCCCAGCCCTGTGATCTCAAGGTGCTTTCAGCACTGCCTTGAGGCTGTGTCAGGGCCCCAGGCAGAGTTTCTCAGACATTGTGCATTTGATCACTCACAGTTCTCACTACCACACGGGCCTTGCTACCTGAAGGCTAATTCAGCAGCTGTGGGATGGGCCCAATCTGTATTTCTAATTACATGATGCTGCTGTGGCTGGAAAGACCACCCTGAGGCTTTTTTATTTTTAAAAAAAAAAAAAAAAAAGCAAAATGCCTCACTCCCCACAATCTTTCTAAGTGCCCCCATGGATACACTGCACAGGTTTAGACCGAGACCCCAGGCCACAAGCCCATGGGCTGCAGTGGAGACATGTCTAGAGTTGATAAAATTGCCCGGTTATTATCTCCAACCCTGTGCACATCTGGGAGCAGCTGTGCTGTCTGGTGGACGGCCACCTGGCCCAAAAGGTCAGACCCTACCCTGTAGCAGGATGCCGCACAACCCTCTTCTTAACGGAAACAGACCACAGTGACCACTCTTAGAGGCAGCTGCTCTTCACACTGATGGTGTAAGAGGGTGAGGGTGGGCACCATTGTCACCTTCATTAACAGCCAGCTCACCATTTGGCAATCCTGGGTGGTGTCTGACACCGAGGGCCGGCACAGCTTGGGCTTGCCTTTAAGGCGCTGCCCCAGTAGGCCACGGGAGTCTGGTGGCCCAATGTGGGCCTTGACCACGGATGTCCCTAGTGACAGGGAAGGGGGACGGAGAAGGAAGGATGGTCTGGGAGATATTCCTCTGGCTATATCCGCAGGACCCGGTGACTGTCGGCCATGGGAAGGAAGGAAGGAAGGAACCAGGGGAGGAGACCCTGGAGGGCAATGATAGCACCGTCTTTCTCCTCTAGAAGGCTTAATTCCCAAGCATCTGAGCCTCAGCAGCTCATCTGTAAAATGGGGTGATTTTGTTTTTTCTTTCCAACATTTTTTCCTTACTGAGGTAAAAGTCAACAGAAAATTCACCACCTTAACTACTGTAGCGCACAAGCAGGCCCTGAAGTACACTCACAGTATCCTACAATCATCACCACTGTCTAGGCCCAGAACATTTCTATCAGCCCCAAAAGAAACCCATACCCATGAGCAGCCACCCCCACCCCAGCCCTAGATAACCTCATATCTGCTTCAGCTCTGAATTTGCCTGTTCTAGACATCTCCCCAGATGGACTCCGGCCCTCTGTGGTCTAGCCTGCTTGCTCTTTCCAAAGTCCATCCGCACTGGGGATGAGCAGTGCCTTTCTGGCTGAATACTGCTCCCTGCTGTGACTGGGGCAGCCCAGTTGGGGGGTTTGGGGGCTAGGGGGGAACCAGAACTTCCCCTGCCCTGACCAGTTTCAGAACTTTATCCAGATAGGGGACTAGGAGGCAGATCTGCAGGTGTCGGGCTCACCGGCATTCCGTGCTGGGCAGGAGCTGTACCGCAAACCCGTGTGAGCATAACGTGACTCGGGTTTTCCAAACGTCAGCCATCTGCTGGCCAAACTACTGTCACCAGGAAAACCTGCTCTCCTGCCACAGTAGATTCAATGATGGTAGCCTGGGGGTGTGGAAGGTCCATGAAGGCCAGGGTAGCAGGGGCAGGCATATATTGTGCAACTGACTTCTATCAGGTCCAGGGCAGGAACTCAGGACACAAGGTCTAATTGGGAGAACACCTGTGCCTCTGACCAGCCCGAGGAGGAGGTGGGAGGGGCTATGTCCCCAGAGGAGATGGGGCAGGTCCAAGGCAGGCGAGGCACGAGGGAGAATCAGAGGTGGACAGAGGGGGTGGCCAGAGGGCTGAGCTGGGCAGCTGACTCCACCAGAAGACTGGGTAAGTGGCTGAAAGGAGGGTTGAGGTCTCCAAAAAAAAAAAAAATATCACCAGCCCAAAGCAACAGCATGTCCTCACGTGCCAGCAATGGGTACTTGGGATCGAAGCACAAGCACAGGAGCCCAAACTTCCAGGCTGGGCAATGAGGAGACAGGAAGTAGAGTGGTTGCCATGGAAACAGACTGCCAGTTTTCTTTTGCTCCAGTTGCTTTAGCATGAACCAGCCAGGAGGCAGCCATGGGGCCCCCGCCTCCCCCTCAAGTCAATTTAATTAAACACCCTGATGCCCCCGTCTCCTTTTCTCCAAAAACACAGCTCCAAACAGCGCACCAACTTCTCAGACACAACCACGGACGCTGGAAAGTGCTCAGAGACCAGGGACTGCTGCCTGTCCCCACCCCAGTATGCACCCCCACATGAGGCTGTGTAGGTTTCCATTCTTCTCTAGAAGCTGCTGCATTTCTGGGCTCAGCACCCACCTGCAGCCCCACCGTGCCTGCAGTTTCAGGGAGAAGCTTCCATCGGGTCTGCTGGTCATGTTGAATCCTCATGGCCAAATGACATGGGGGCGGGGGTGAAGTCACCCCTTTTTGGAGACATCCCAAATGTCCAACCATGAACATCTGGATGCACAGGGCATGACATGTCCATATAATGGAAGATTCAGCCAGGGAGGAACCGAGCTCGGGTCACGCTGTAATGTATCTGGAGACCAAACAGCCCCCAGACACAGCACCTGGTGGAGGCGACACCCCAGGTTCCTGATGTACCCCCTGCTCACGCCCCTTGCAGGCCCATGTGGGCACAGCCAGCAACAGGCAGATTGGACCCTGGTCACACATGCATAACGTGTCTCTGTGTCGTGTGTGTGACTGAAGGGGAGTGCGTGCATTGTGTGTACTCCACGTTCACTTGTACACCCTAAGGTAACAAAACTGTCTTGTGCTAGAGGCTGCTGTCACCTCCATAGTGCCATGTGGCCCCCTCTGGGGTCAATGACACATCTTCTCAGACCTGAGGTTGAAGAGCTGAGGGTACAACTGTGGATCACCCCATGGGGGACACCAGGCAGAAGTGGACTCCACACTCACACCAGCAGGCAGACACCTGAGCTCTTCTGCTCAGCTGTCCAGCTGTCCAGCTTCTGCCCACCAGCATCCAGGTCCTGAGAACAAGTCCAAAGTCCACCAGAAACCCACACCCTTTTGGTACCCACTCTGGGACCTTACCCAGATTCCTGAAAGTCTGTGAGCCTGTTTCCTCATTTGTAAAATGGGTCAAATATCCACCTCATAAGGTGAATATTAAGTGGGAAAAAGAAACAGACAGAAGACCTTGGCTGGCCAGATCGTGACTCTTTTCAACGCCCCACCCCACCAGCAAAACTGCCCCAAGGTCCATCGCCACCTCTCTGCCAAAGGAGGACAGCCCGATCTCCCAGTCGGCCCTCCTAGACACACACCAGTCTAAGCCAGGCAATGTATTTCATGAGCATCTGGCCAAGGCCAGGTACAGTGGCAGGCCCTGGAGGACGCAGCAGAGACCAACAGGTGTCCTGGAGCTGACAAGAAGGTGTGCACAAGGTGCCAGAGGCTGGTCTGAGCACTTAAACACACTGCACATGGGATCTCCTTGCTGGCCCACGGCTAAGCCTCGGGCTATCACCACCACATCCTGAGTTCAATCCCTGGCCAGGGGGCTGACCCACATGGGCCTCTTCTGTCTCAGCAGCTGCTCCCCTCAACAGCACATTTTATTCAGTTGGCCTGTTTTGCTCCCCACTGTGTCCCTAGTGACATATCTCTGGCCTGCACCCCAGTTCTTCTATACACACACACATTTGCAGGCTTCTTCCTTCACCCTCTGCCCCTCACATGAATCAGCACTGCTCACTATGACAGGTGGAGAAACTGAGGTACAGAGAGGGGAAACAATGAGGTGCAATCTTTCCCTGTTGTCTGGAAGTTGCCTAAGTCTAGAGCCACAGTCGTGAACATGTCCTCAGCCTCACAGAGCCAGCTTCTCCAGGGTTCCTTAGAAATGAGAATTCAGAACCTCAGGGAGGAGGGCTGAGCTCCCCCAGGGGCATTCTGAAGCCCCAGAGGCTCCAGCCACTGAGAGCAGAGAGAAGAAAGTGTGGGACTTTCTGCCTGGAGAACTCCCGCCCCCACCAGGACAGGGAGACAAAGGGTCCCCTGGACAGAAAAACTGGGTGCTCAAGGTTCAGCCTCCGCCTCTTCCTCCCTTTAAGGAAGTGAGCTTGTAGAGGGGCTTCCCGGGCACCCTGTCTTTTCAGCTCAGTCACGACAGATGAGGCCGAGCACCTCCCCAGCCCACACACCCGGCTCCCCAGGGACTCCCCCACCCGAATCCCACAGTCCACAAAGGCTTCATGGCCCTGGGTACGGAGCGGCGTGGGTCACTCCAGACGCCTCCCTGATATGAGCCACTCCAGCTGGGACTGAGTCACGCACGCCCCAGCCAGAGGACACGGCCACCAACGACAAGACACGGTCAAGACTCCAGCCCCGACAACTGATTGCACGTGTGGGGTCCCCATCTGGGACACCTCCTCTGCCTGTCGGAATTGGGTCTGCTTCAGGAAAAGGCCATCCTCCCGCGGCGTTAATAAACTCCACTCCGAGAAGCCTGCTCCGCCGGCTGATGAGACTTCCAGTGCACAGGCGCTCCCACCGCCCAGTCCTACCAACCTGAGGGGCTCACGGGGCCCAGAAGCCCCTCAGTTCTGCTGGGTTCTCTTTACGGCTACAGCCCGCCCTTAACTAAATAGGTCAAACACAGCAGTACGTGGTCACAGATGCTGTCTGGCCCCAGCCGGTGCCCAGCAAACACGAGGGCCGTCTTTCTGCAGGGTACCGCTGCTGCCCCCTTCCCCAGGCCCCCTCCCCACTCTTCCTCTGCTGTCCACTGCCTTTACCCCTCCCTCCTCCTGCAGCTCTCTCAGCGCAGGCTTCTTCCTCCACCCTCTCCCCCTCACATGGATCAGCACTGCTCACTTTGACAGGAGGAGAAACTGAGGTACAGAGAGGGAAAACGACGAGTTCTTCCAACTTTTCCCTCCTCTTGAGCTAAAGAGGAGAAAGAGAAAGGGAAGGGGTGAGGGGTGTGCCCCATCACAAGGAACAGAACATCGGAGGAGGCAAAGAAGGATGGGAAGCAGGACCAAGGGGTGAGGTTCCCCGCGGTTCCCCTCGTTCCAGTTAGGAGGGTGTAGAAGGGTGGGGAGAGCAGCAGGAAAGGGGGAGCTCCCTGAATTACTGCTCTGGAATCCCCGAGCTCATCAACAAGAACTGCTCTAGTATTTCCCCTCGATAAAAATGTCATAAAATCCCCACAAGGACACCCCCCACCCCTCCCCAATCACCTAAACCTGAAATCCCCCAAGACCCAGGCAACCATGGAGAAGGAAGCTTCTGAACAACACCTCCCGGGAAATGCACTGATCGAGACCCTCGCTTCTCTCAATAGGGCCCCTGTGTTCCCCTTTGCTTGCCCCCCAAAACCAGGTCTGACTGCAGGACAGATACCCCTTCTCCCTCCACCCCAGACTCAGGGTCTGTGAAGGGCCCAGCAGCTAAGATGGGAGTGAGTCAGGCGTTCTCACTTTTGCAAATGCTTGAACGTTTTCATTACACACAAAACACATTCCGGGTGTGGAGCAATCAGAAGTACAAATGAGCGCAAACAGGGGCCTCACCGCCTAGGCAAGCCCGGAGTGCTTCCGCTCAGCCTGTCATCTTTTTAGCTCCTTTCCCGTCCATCTGATTCTTCCGCCTCAGAGAGCCACGCATGCACCCGCAGACTGTCTACAGGCCAGAAGACAGCAAAGAAGAAAGCTGAGCTTGTCAACATTTCCACCCAAGCTCAACTTCAGAGCAAAAGGAGGAGACTGGGGAGGAAACTGCCCAGAGCATCCAGCTGCAGTGCAGCGGCCATTCTCTGCCGTCTTTGCCTTATATAGACTCCTGAGAAGTTGTGCAAACAAGGCTCAGTAAGGAAGAAAACAACCCACACACTAAAAAAGCTGAGCTGTCAGCTCCCTGCTCACAAGCCCTGCCCGGCAGCAGGTTGGAAAGGCAACCTGGAAGGAATTCTTACACCCAGGGTCCAAGGCAGCGGACACTGAGCAGGGGCCACAGCAACAGCCCCCTCCAGGTGGGCTGTGGACAGAGGGACCCAGGCGAGTCCTGTCTGAGATACAGACAACAAGGTTTTGCTGGATACTGCAGGGAAGGGAAAGAGGGGAGGGAGAGGCCGGGGGTGAAAGGAGCCCGAGATCCCCCCACACCACCCCAGGGATCTTTACTGAAAAGCACTCTGCCACTGGCCCTTGTCAAAGTGACCGTTACGGTTTCCGCTAACAGATAAAACTAACAACAGACACAAAACCCCTCCTTGTCCCATGCGAAAGACTTTTTTTTTAAAGATTTATTTATTTTGTGCATACAGAACTGGGTACAGGCCAAAGGTGCAGGGGTGGTGAGAGGATTCACCAGAGACAGAGTGGGGAGAGCAGAGTGGGGAGCCGACTGATGAAGTACACTGCTGAGGGGAGCAGCGGGCGGGCCAGGAGGGGTCTGCTGCACCATGTGGGTCATCTCCTGGGCAGGGATCGAACTCATGCTGAAGTGGTTTTAGCATCTTAGAGCTGTGCTTTAACCTACTGCACCACCAGGGAGGGCCACAAAAGACATTTTTTAAAAAATATTTAGCTCTGCAGGGTGCTACAGTGGGTTGGAGCGCTGCACTGCAAAGCTGGCCGCCGCCGCTTCAGTGAGAGCTCGATCCCTGCCCTCGGAGGTGACCCACATGGAGCAGCAGACCTGTCCTGACCCGCCCGCTGCTCCCCTCAGCAGTATACTTCATCCATCTGCCTGTTCTGCTCCCCACTCTGTCTCACTGCCTGTACCCCAGTTCTGTATGCATAAATAAATAAAATCTTTTTAAAAAGTTATTTGGGCCCTCCCTGGTGGCACAATGGGTTAAAGCCCAGTGCTATGCAGCTACCCCAGCCACTGCAGCTCAAGCTCGATCCCTGACCACGGGAGTGACCCACATGGTATAGCTAGACCTATACTGACCCACCCTCTGCTCCCCTCAGCAGTGTACTTCAGTACATCTGCCTGTTCTGCTCTCCACTGTCTCTGGGGACCCTCTCACCCCGGCATCTCTGGCCTGTACCCCAGTTCTGTATGTATAAGTAAATAAATCTTTAAAAAAATATTTAAAAATATCAGAAAGAAGACTCATGTGCCCAGGCGGGAACCCCGGTCTCCTTGCTGGTTTATTCCCACAGTGGAGCAGCGGGATTGAACCGCCCTGATAACAGATGTGTAGTACCTGGCTGAGTCACCCTGGGCCTGCAGTTTGAACTACATTCCACCCATTCCTCAAAGCAGCCTATTTCTCAAAGGCTTCCTTCCTCGTTGAATTTTCATTAAATGCTGAATGACCCAGCTTTGGGGAGTTTGGCAGAACATAAGAAAATGGAGTACAGGACAGCCCCGAGGAAGAGAAAGAGCCCCCAGGGGATGGGCTGTTCTGGATACCCAAATTACACGCTAGCTAAAGGTTTTCCCCCAATGACAAAGCACCAGAGCTTTTTAAAAAATGATTACTTCTACTTCCTTAAAAGGAATTCCGTGTCAGAGCAGATTCCATCTTCCCACTTAGAGAACAGCAGCTAGAACCAGTTCCTGGAGGCTGAGCGTCCATGATTCCGCATGGACAGTGAGGCGCTTCGGGCTCTATGTGCCTGAGCACTAAATGTGCCCGGTGTGCTGGCCTCTGCATCCTGGTGCTAATTTTCTGTAGCTGTTGCTAGTATTTCCAGGGCTGTCAGTCATTTGACAAACACTGACAACTTATAGTCCAGGGACTTTTGCTGAACAAGACACTGGTCTTCCCTTCACAAATACACAGTGTAGGAGGACAAGGTGTGTCAATACAGGGGCGTCAGCACTAGAGCAGCATGCTGTCCCAGGGCACAGGGGAGCCTCAAAGAAGGAAATGAACTCTGCCTGGGAGGGGCGAGTGGGTGAGGGGGCAGGTTTCACAGAGGAGTCAATGTTGGCTCTGTGCTTCCAGGATGCCCTGATCTCATCCAGCTAATGGGGTAAGGATGAAGAGGCTCGTGTGAACAGCTTGAGGGATGGATTTGGGCAGACTTCTACAGACATAGCCAGTTACTATGGGTAACTTCAAAATCACCCTCCTCCACCAGCCCTCTTCTTGATTTAGGACTTGTGGCCAGCGAGAGGCGCGGCGCAGGCAGTGATTGTCGGTGGAGTGTGTAAATCAAGAGTTCAAAGGTTCCTAATGCTCACCCATCCCGGCACTAGGAGGACTGGGGCTGTCTCCTCTCACAGGACAAGTGTCTGCCACTCTGCTGGTGCTCAAGAAACTTCTTTTGAGTTCTGTAGCCACTCAGAAGCTTTTCAGTTCTCAATGTTCCCAATTCTCACTGTGTTAAGCTCAGCAACAGATGCCAATTTATAAGAGTAAAACCAATCCCCTCCCCTGATTTTAGAGGTGTTCCCCAGGCCCAGAAGGGGTGAGTAGGTACAGAGAACCAATCAGATGTGGGCAGACAATGGACTGGTCTTGCAAATTCACCCTCCAAATGTAAGTATGTGGGAAGGCAGCCCTCCAGTGCCAAGTCTCCAGAACGGGCATGGTGTGAGTTCTGCTCTGCCTACACGCGCATGACAGCAGGGATGGCACCTGGGGGAGAAGGTGCCCTAACCCACTCCTGACGGAGCCAGGAGACCAGCTCCCACTGTGTGACTGACCCCATGGGGCCCCCTCTCTGATCTCTTCTTCTGAGAGGGAGGAGATGGCTTCTCCAGCTCCAGAGCTTTGTGTAGTGGAGACAGAACCCCAGGCCAGCTTCCCACCCCCGGGACCCTCAAACTTAACCACATATTATGGCTGATTCACATGTTCAAGCTTCATCCACTTTGTGGCCAAGTCAGGGCCGCACCCTACCGGTGGCTGGGTGTCTTCCCACTCTGGGGTTGCACTGTGCTTTGTCTGTCCAGGCATCAGCTGGATGCACATTTGGGTGGCTCCCATGTTTTTGCTACTTCCCATGCTAAGGCTGCTGGGAACTCTCACAAGTGAGGGTTAGTGTGGATGGGTGTTCTTATTTCTCCTGGGTGGATGCTAACGTGTTGGAATTACTGGGACATGAAGCAACTCTACACTCAGCCTTTTCAGAACTGCCAAGCTGTCTCCCGCCATTTGTCTCCCCCCACCTCCCTTCCTCTGCAGGGTAGGAAGTTCCAGATTCTCTCCCTCCTCGTACAGGCCTCCACCCCTGACTGGCCCCCCCACCCCCATGCCTGTGAACTGAGAGCCCACCAGGATTTGATTTGCATTACCCGACTGATTCATGAGGTTGACCATCTTTTCTGGCCATCTGTACACCTTTGGAGCAATGGATATTGAAATCCCTTGCCCACTTTTTAATCAGGTTGCTGCTTGCTATTGTTGATTTGTAAGAACTTTTTATATATTGCACACCATTACTGGATATATGATTTGAGGGCTCATTCTCCCATGGAATGCATGTCCCCCAGGTCCTGCCTGGAGGACACCTCTCTTGAGGTGTTACCCTGGCTCCTGATGGCTTCCCCTCATCTGCGACCCATCACCTCATTTCATCTCTGTGACACTCCTATCATGCTGAAATCACCACATTTGCTGACTTATCTGTTCTCTGTCCTGCACTGCCCACAGAATGTAAGTTCTGTGCCTTAGATAACTCAACTTCCTCCATTTCCAGACTGCCAGGCTCATGGTAAGTCCTTCCCGACACTTGTGGACAGAAGAGAAGTCACACACATCTCAGTGTGGACTGCAAGGGGGAGGCCATGAAGTCAGCCCTCCTCTGTGGAGCAGGGCCCAGAGAGGCTGTAACTGTTTGGCTCACACAGGCGCCTGGCTCTTTTCACACACACCACCCCCTCAGATGCCCCAGCGTGACCCAGAGAGGCCCCCCAGGCTGCCTGAGGTGGCGGCTTCCTTCATTTGCAAACCATGAACAATACACTGCATTTCACAGGCCAGGCAGAGTCACAGCCAAAAAAGGGAAGAAAACTACTTTCAGGTCAGATCAGATGACCCGGAGACATCCTTTCAGACAAAAAGTAGCGAAGTCTGAGTTTGTCTGGAGGAGGGCCAGGAGCCTTAGATCACAAGGAGAGCTGCTCCCCAGAGACCTTGCAGGTTATCTCTCATCCTGAGGCTGAAAAACTACCTGTGAACAGCCACAAAGGTGGTGCTGGCCCAGGCCCAGGCAGCCCCCAGCCTTCCAGGGGCAGGCTAGCTGGTGGGCTACCTTCCTCATTTTATCTTATTTTTTTAAAGATGTATTTATTTATGCATACAGAACTGGGGTACAAGCCAGGGGTGCAGTGGCAGTGAGAGGAGTCACCAGAGACAGAGTGGGGAGCAGAACAGGCAGATGGATGAAGTACACTGCTGAGGGGAGCAGCAGGCGAGTCAGGACAGGTCTGCTGCGCCATGTGGGTCACCTCCGGGGCTGGGGCTGGAATTCATGCTGAAGTGGCTGCAGAAGGTTTCAGTTTTGTGCTTTAACCCGTTGCGCCACCAGAGAGGGCCCCTTCGTTGTTTTAAAAGAATCTCAGTTACACAGTGGGGCCATTGCAGGCATCACGAACCTTGCCCTCATCTGTGAACACGTGCCCGTACCTGTGAGGGGAAGGGACTCCCAGGACCTGAGCTCTGCCTCTGTGCCCGCTGGGATGCACAGTGCCTGTCCCTGAGGAAACTAGAGCGCTTGCAAAGCACCTCACTTTCTTCATAAATTAGCTCTGAAACTACACTGGAAGCAAAGGGGAGCTGCACCTGCTTGTGCAGCTCAGGGAGCTGACTTGCCACATTTTCCCCAACTCCATCCTCGAAACATCACACTATAGTGTGATGTCAGCTGTGGTGGGAATATTGGAACCACAGAACTATGCAAATGCTACAAATCTCACTGATTTACTCTCTAGAGTGGCTCCTTGAGAAATCATAATAAACATTTACAGAGGGCTTCGCCTAATCCCAGGCACGGATCCAGAAGCTTCCGTTATGAAATCGGCTCCTCTCCAAACCCTGCAAGGATACTTTCTCCTGTTCCCTTTCAATTTCCAGGTGAGGAGACTGAGGCCCAAGGGGGGGTGTGGGTGGGGGGGTGTGTCATGATTTGCCCAAGGTCACACAGCTCATAAATAGGAAAGCTGAGATTTTGAACCCAGGAGGTCTGAGTTATCGTCTCCTGCAAAAATTAGGATGAGCTGGCTCTTGCAGGAATGCCCATTACTCAGGCTTCAGGTCTGTACAGGGAGTGGCACACCTACAGGGGAAAAGAGATTGGGACTGGCTAACCAAGAGGGGTGGAGCTGCTCTACTGAGGATGCCACCAGTGGGGAGACGCAGTCCCTCTCTCCAGGACATTGCATTGTAATTGAGGAAACAGACAGACTCACACTAAGCAATGCTGTCAGGAGGCACCACAAAGGCAAGGAGAGCAGAGGGGTTATTTACAGAGGGCTTTGAGAGGTGCAGAGAAGTCCTCCAGGAAAGCAAAACAGGGCCCTCCCTGGTGGCATAAAGGGTTGAAGAGTAACACTGCCAAGCTATCACAGCCACTGCAGCACGAGTTCGATCCCCGTCCCAGAGGTGACCCACATGGCGCGGCAGACCTCTCCTGACCCGCCCGCTGCTCCCCTCAGCAGTGTGTTTCAGTCCATCTGCCTGTTCTGCTCCCCGCTCTGTCTCTGGGGAATCCTCTCACCCTCCCGCACCTCCAGCCTGTACCCCACTCTTGTATGCATAAATGAATAAATCTTTTTAAAAAGAAAAAAAGCAACACAATTGAGGACAGCGTAGAAAGAGCGGAGGCACAGGGAGCAGGAGGGCAGGACAGCACGGTGCAGGGAGAAAATCAGGGCCTCAGACACAGATCTGAGTTCAAGGTCCAGTTCTCCCGCTGACTGTGCCGTCTCATGCCAGAGACTTGGTCGCTCCCAGGAAACCATCCAATCCCACACCAGTAAAATGGGAGTAACTCCCACTGAAAGGGGTCGTTGTATTCAAGATTCTCAGAAATAGAGATGCTAGATGAGCTGCTCAAAGCACCAGAGACATCAAAATCAAGTGTGGGGCACATGCATTGAACCTGTTGGACCAAAGTTTCTTTGGGGGTGAGGGGACAGGAATTCATGGGCCATTTACAGAGTTACCTTTGGCCTAGACTGCTGGCCTTCAACCACAGACTTGGCAATCAGGAGGTGCAACCATCCTGGAGAAGCAAAGGCCACACTCATGGGTGAAACCCTAGGAAACACCCACAGTTAAGGGGCAAGAAGGGAAAGGAGAACCAGCAGAAGGAAGTGAGAACAAGAGATAAGAGTCTTAAAAGGAGAAGCAACTGCAGAAACAGCCCAGTAGAGGAAGAAGACAGGAGAGTCTCAGGAGCAGTGGGCTCTCCACGTGGTGGAGGCAGGGGAGTGGAATAGAGCAAAGAAACAGCCATTAAGTTTGACAACCAGGAGATGGGGTGTCGTGCTTTGGATAGGGGGGACATGACTGAGGAAGACAGTCCTAAAGTGAAGAAAGGGTAGGAGACAGCAGCTGGGGCTGACGTCTATAAGGCCACAAGCAAGACTTTCAAACACTTGTACTAACAACGTTAGCGCAAACACTCAACTAAATTGAACTAATATTTATTAAGCACCTCTTCTGTGCTTAATTGTGCTTAAGGGACACAGTACTCATCAGGAAAACGAACATCTAGCAAGCAACCTTCCCCATGGGACATGTGGCCACAAATGGCAAGTGCAGATATCACCGAAACGCCATCTTACAGGGGCTGTCACAAAGCCCGTAAGCCTAGTGACACAAAGAAGTCATGTGATGTGGCGCAGACAACAGGTGTGGGGAGGAAAACAAAGGGAAACCAGATATTACAATCAAGGTAAAGCCTCAACAGCCTGTCAGAGCGCCCCAAAAATATCATAAGACAATACTGTTTCTGGAACAATGTGGTGTTCAGTCAGTGTTTGTTGACTGCATGACTGACTGGTTCTCTTGTATTTTACATTCCCTTAGTCTCAGACTAATCTCCTGCCCCTCTCAACCAAATTTCTGAAACTCACCAGTGTATGTACATCGGGGGGTGGGGAAGGAGGACCAAGACAGAACACAAGAGACAGACTGCCAATTGTATGTGTGTTGTGCAACTCACACACAGAAGCACAGACAGGAAGAGCCTCTGTCTCTTTTGTATCCACAAGCCCCCTCTTTCCGGAATGACAGATTCTCTCCTTCATCACACTCCAGTCAGGCTCTTCTGAGTTCTTTTTTTTTTTCCCAAGGAACTATTCCTTTATTGTAAGTTCTTTATTTTACTTATTTATGCACACATGAACTGGGGTGTAGGCCAGAGGTGCAGCAGGCGTGGGAGGGGGAGAGGATTCACCAGAGACAGAGGGGGAGCAGAATAGGCAGATGAACCAAAATACATTGCTCAGAGAGCAGTGGGTGAGACAGGAGAGGTCTGCTGTGCCATGCAGGTCAGCTCCAGGGCTGGGGATTGAATCAGGCCACTTTGTGGTAGGAGGGCCATTGCCTTGGTAGTGCTGAGATTTAACCCCTACGCCACCAGGGAGGCCCTCTTCTGAGTTATTTTGCAACTAGGTCTTGACTTTTAGATTTCTGTGCTCCTCTCTGCATTATCTGATTTTAGCAAGAATCCTGTTAAGTTGGTTTAGCCAGAACCACCCCCCAACTCCATCCACAATCACCCTATATACCTAAGCAGATTCTTGTCCCCACTTCACCCCACCCCTAAGTGGGGTGATGTCTGATGGCCTTGCCCTGAACTCAGCAAGACTCCTGTTAAGTTGGTTTAGCCAGAAGCCCCCCAGCCCTGAAGTTTCCTGGCAGTGACTGTCCATCTGCAGCCCCCCACCCGACCCTCACCTCGGCATTCCTGCTTTCCCTGGTATTCAGACTTGCATGCAATCTCTCTCTCCCATTCAAAACCCTCATTGAGTGCCTCCTACATGGTGGCTGCAGTCCCTGTGAATACATCAGCCCTGTAAGTATCCGATGCATAATATTTCCTTCAACAGTAAGCATACCCTCCATGCCCCTCATTAACTACCCCAGGCCACTCTCTGTCCCTGAAGGGGCTGAAAATCACCAAGGGACATTGCCCAGGTCTATATTAAAGTAATATAAATTATTTACTATATTAAAGTACTTATAAATTAATATAAACAGTGGCAGAAAAAGGGACTGTGAGAGAGAAGGTGAGTACAGGTCAACCCTTCAAATACCTGTGCTGAGGACTCGCAGCCTCTCCTGACACACCTCTAGGACAGAATCTCACTACCTCCAGGAGACAGCCCAGTGGACAGTTCTTCCTCAGGTCAACCCAACATCTATCCCTGATAGTTCCAGCATTTGGTACTCTTCAACAACACAGAGTTGGGTTGAGGTGAGGGAAAGCTGAAGATGTCACACCTTCCCCATGACAATCTCTCAAACATCTGAAGGAGGCATTTATTGGCCTGGCAGTGAGGGTCTCTTCTCTAGGTCAGATTTCCCAGAGGAAATGTCCTCAGTCAGTTCTCAGATGAAAGGTTTTGAATTCCTTGCCTAGCCTGGATTCTCCTCTCTTAGCTTGTTCCCAGCTGTCTATCCTGGGATGATAGCCAAGACTCTTTCAGGTGGAAATATAAAGAACCCACTCAAACTGGCTTAAAATTTTTAATTGGCTTGTGAAAGTAAACAGTCTAAGGGAAAAGCTTCAGTTATGGCTGGAGCTAAGAATTTAAACTGTGACATCTGGTCTCCAGCCCATCTTTGGCTCTGTTCCTGAGTTCTCAGATGGGTTCTCTCTACAAATGGTGGATGGGTCCTGGAAGCCCCAACATGTCCTTATGCTTCTAAGTCTTAACCCCAGAGAGAGAATAAAGGACTCTCTCCCAACAAGTCTGTCCAAATTCTCAGGTAGGAATCTGATTGGCTTCACTTAAGTCACATCGTCCCAACCATGAACCAATCAACTAACAGGTGGGATGGCTTACTCTGAGTGGTCAAGGCTGGGTCATGTGCCCACCCAGAGAGGTAGGGCAGAGTTGGCCACAATGAAAACTATATCTACTGGACACAATTATTAGGAAATGGGAGAGGGAAGTTCCCCAAAAGAATGGGAGGCTGGATATACAATATCAAACCGCACATTTCTCTGTGAGTGAAGTTTTGAGATTCACCCAGGTATCATGGGAAGATCATCTGCACCCCCAACCATGATCCAGCCAACATCACAGGACATCTGCTCCAAATCGAGCTACATGCTGACACAGCCTTCTATGGGTGACCTTGTCTGGTGACTCCTGAAGACATCAAGTTTAGTCAGCCTGTCCATTGACAGGCAACACCTTCCAAGAAGGTGCTCCATGAACAACGGCCCTGTTTACCACACCAGCCACTGACCTAGAGCTGTAGGTGTGTCTCATCAGTTGTGCCTCCCACCAGGCCTGGACCCATGCCACCACTATCCCCATCAGAGAACCTGCGAGGCCTGCCCAAGGTCACACAGAACATCAAGGCTATCCGTTGAGGCAAGATACCTTGGCTCCACCTGCAACACTCGTAAGTGACCAACTCTAAAATATGCACCAATAGAAATCTGAACCCATTCCCCAGATGCCTGGATTCCTACTTGTAAATGAATACTCTAGGGTCCACCAAGAAAGAGTCAGTTAAACAATGTTACATTTACAGGAGAGAGCACTATATAGTGATGACACTAAAAGGTTAGCTCATGAGGACAGGAAACTTGTCTCTTCTGTATATGCCCTGTTTTACCTAGGCAGTGTCCTGCGGAGTGGCCACTCATGTCCACTGGGTGGGTGAGTGGATGGATGGATGGATGGGCAGGCGAAGAAGGAAAGAACAAAAGAGTGAATAAGTTGATTGCTGAGTGATAAAACTACATCTGAACTCTATCTTTATGCTTTTCTTTTTTTGCTTAGTCTCGCTTCCTGAATATTTGATAAGGCAGATTTATCATTTGTAAGGTGCGAAAACAAAACTGACTTCAGTCAGCCCGACTCACTGCCTCATCATATCGACATGACCTGTAAGCACTTTCTGCTGCAATCAGAGAGACCACGTGTCCAGCCAGTCTGGCAAATGGATCCTTTCCCATGGCCTTTGCCAGCTGAGCCCTGGCTCTTCCTGACTCCCTGACTGTGTCAGGGGAACAGGAGGCTTCAGCAAAGCGAAGCTCTCCTCTTCTCCCATCATCTCCTCACCCTCCCACCTTTCTGTGCTCTTACGTGGGCTACTCTACTTCCTCCTCAGTTACTGCCACCAGTGAGATGACAACCAGAGTAATTAACATTTACAGAGCATTGACTATGTCCTGGACATCTCGGACTTGCTTTGTTTCCTCCTAATCACCACCTTCTAGCAGAAGCTGACTGGCTGAGTAACTCACCTGCCCCAGGTCATCTGACTGGTAAGTGTCTGAACCAGGACAGCTGATATCAGCCTTTAACCACTGTGTCAACTACACCTACACTGTGCAGAGTGGCCCCAAAGATCTAACGCCTGTCCACATGGGGTCACATGCTTGGTGCCAATTGTGGGCTGGCACTGTAGTCACATGGAACTGAGTACCTGCTGTGTGCAAGCCCGGGCATGCACTAGAAGTTTGGGACAGAAAGCACAAAGTTCTCCGGAGAACTAGAAAGTAAAAATAATGTCATAAAAAGTAATGATGATGGCAGCCAGCATTATCAGGGGAATGCTCCTTTCAAATGCATTGTTGCTGTTAACCATGCAGTCACCCCCAGGCAGGTGCTGTCAAGCCCAGAACACTGCAGCTCAGAGGGAGGGATATAATTGCCCAACCCACACAGCGCCCAAGAGGCAGAGTTGGGATGTGACTCCAGAGCTTTTCTGATTCAGAGTCTTGGCTGTTGAAACAAAGGGATGTAGGGTAGGCAGCTGAGCCTCAGTGAGAGTCCACCTGAAGGGAACCTCCAAAAGCAAAGACTTTCATGTGGAGTCAGGCAGCAGGTGCACAGAGGAGGGTGTGGGAGCTACTGGCAGGAGACGGGGGTGGGATGAACTGACTGAGGCTGACCAGACAGCCTGTGCTTAACCCAAAGGTAGATGGGAGCCATAGCGAGTTCATGAACAGTGGAGGGGTGAGAATACACATGTGCTTTAGGCAGTCACTCCAGCAAAGGGGGGTAGGAGAGATACAAGACAAGAGATCAAGGATTCTGTAAGAGACATAACAGAGGATACAGAGCAGTGGTCCCGAGGGGCACTGGATCTGTTTGGGGCTTGCCCCTCTCCCTGAAGGAGGTCTTCCCCTCCCCTTAGGGAGCTACCATACCCATGGTCTCCTGGTTTGGGTGGGGCTGCCCCACTCCCACTCCAGGGTGACCAGCCACAGTTCCAAGGGTTGGTTCAGGGCGACACAGGACAGGCCAGGGAGGGGCCCTCATTGTGGGGATGCAAGCTGCACTCACCTGCAAGAGAGCCTCCTCGCCTCTCCTCCCCATGAGGACAGCTCTGCCTGGCCTGGAAACTAGGTGGTTGGTGACCTTCTGCATGCCCACTTAGGGACAACTTGACCTCTTGCCCAACACAGGCTAGAAAGGAGGAAGAATTGAGGGGGTAGGGAAGCAGTTCTTGCCCCGGACTATGCCAGGAAGCTACAGGTTGATGTTTTGCTGCAGCTAATCTACATCTGGCTTTTCTCCCACATCTGAGATTGCTGACCAGTCACATGGACTAACTGTATATAGGCCCAGAAGCAAGATTGGAGCCCAGCAGGAAGGCCAGGTGAGGCCAGTACGGGGCCTGCATGTCCCAAACCCTGCCAGCCAAGCCAACAGAGGAGGATCATCCAGAGACTTTCAGACAGAGCGCTCTTCCAGAAAGCAGCTGCTAGGGGATACCAGCTGAGAGGGGTAGGCGGGACCAGGTAGACATCTTTCTGGAAAACTCTGAGGGAAGAAAGGGAGAAGGAAGGCCATAGATAAGGGATGTTGGGAGGGGAAGACATATGTTTCAGAGAAAAAAAAAAAAGTCCTGAGGAGGGGACCCTGGGGAAGAGAGAAAGCCCACACACACTCAGCCCCTCTGGCCCAGCCCCCAGCTCCTGGAGGACACCAAGAGCTGCTTCTGCACCAAGCCCCTGCACACCTGTGAGAAGGGGTTTGGACCTGAGAATCCCAGGCCAGAATGGGAGACTTTCTTACACACCTCTGGCCAGTCAAGACATCTGACCACAAAAGCTCTCCTTGTCACACACAAGCAAGCAAACATGTCCCTTGAAAGCTGTATCAGAACCGGCTGCACTGCTGAAGAAGTCACACAGCTTGGAGAGGAGAATCAAAACCACTTCCTTAGAGCAAAGAGGCCAAGGGCCTGAGTCTCCGCTCTGAGTCAGCCTCCTAGGGTAAAGTCCTAGCTCTGCACATTCTAGCAGAAACGTGTGACCTTGGGCAAGTCACAACACCCCTCTGAGCCTTGGTTCACTCAGGTGTCAAAGGAGAACAATCTGTGAACCAGAGATGTGCAGTGACAGAAATATTGAAAGTTACTGGTAGATGTTCTGAACCCTTTTCGCTGGGTCATGAGGACAGGTGGCAGAGTTTAACAAGTTTTTCTAAGAAGAACGAGAGCAGACAATGCCACCAAAAGTCGCTGATGCATTTGTCCAACAGATGGCCGGGAAGGAAGGCAGACTTCCAGCTGAAGCAGACGGAGCCCTCAGCTCCCACTCATATCCCACAGCCCATTCATAAGATCAACAAGCAGCAGGGAAAGCATTTTTAGCTCCCCCTCCCCTGCTGGCACCCCCAACTCCCATCCCAGTTGTTGGGGGCAGGGTCAGAGGAGAAAACCCACAAAGCCCAAGGGAGGAAGGAAGTGCTCGCTAACCGCATGGCTCCGAAGCCCTTCCAGCCTGGCCCAGTGGCCCGGAGCATCTGTTAGGAATCTATCCACAGGATGTTCTCTTTCTTCCTGGGGTCACCTTCTCCACTTGGTAGAAAGAACAATAGCTTCAGAAGCATAACACTGTCTGATAGGGGGTGGGGTGATGAATGGGCGGCGGGAGCAGAGAAACTTCAGGTTTACTGTCCTAGAGTTCAGGAAGGAGGGAAACTGGCCCAGAAGACAAAGCTTCAGCTGCTTGGACACAACAAAATATAGCTGAAGTTCCCAGTCACACACTAGTAGGGGTAAGTGGGGATCAAGAGTTTGCACTTAATCCACTTGCAAAAATATCCACCCCAGTGGCTAGTGGACAGAGGTCATGGGCAGGTAGGATTTCTGAGTTCAAATCCTGGCCCCACTAACTCTCCACAAATGCCCTCTCTGTGCATCTTATTAAATATCAATTGTTACGGTACTTTGTGCTTCTGATAATTTAAATTAATCCTATGGAAAGCAATGAATGATCTCTAAGAGGCAGCTCTCAGGGAAACATTTTAGTAGGGAGAACATTTAAAACAAAACACCTGTAAAATATTCTTTGAATGCAAATAAATGCAAAATATCATTTGATTAAGACAGCCATTAAGGAAAGGAACAGTCACGTGATGCTCGGCACAATCTTACAGTTTTTATTTCTTTCACGAATGACCGTGAAAGAAACGCTGACTTGCCTCAGCGTTTTACACTCACAACAGCTCTCCCAGATTATAGGTGAGGAAATCAAGGTCCTGAGAGGTTAAGCAACTTGTCCCAAACCACACAGGTAGGAAGTGGCCACTCTGGGATTCAAACTCACCCAGTCCCCGCCCTAACTGCCAGGCTGTGGCGCCTTTGTCTGAATGTATATTTCCAAGCTGGAGACCAGAGAAGGGAGAGTCCATTCTCCAGTCTCAGCTTGAAAGGGTTCATTAGCAACGATGCTGAGCCTTTGCTTCTACTGAGGGACAAACAAGGTGGTACACAGGTGAATGGCTCCACACACACACCCGCCCCCCCCCCAAGGGCACAGCGCACATATTGAAAGGATTTTGCTTGGTGACTTCTCATTTTGACATACATCTCAGATCAAAATATAGGGCACTTCCAGCTGCCCTCCCTGCCGGCTTCTGCGTGCCCCTCCAGTCAGCAGCGGTCCGCCCCAGAACAGACCGCTATTCTGACCGCTCAAGGTACAATTAGTTCTGCGTTTTCAGTAACTGTCCCTCATGGAAAGTAGTGTG
Organism: Condylura cristata; assembly: GCF_000260355.1. Taxonomy (NCBI): domain Eukaryota; kingdom Metazoa; phylum Chordata; class Mammalia; order Eulipotyphla; family Talpidae; genus Condylura; species Condylura cristata. The sequence continues at coordinate 3,955,244 of NW_004567129.1, read as the reverse complement.
CAGCAAGAAGGCCAGGCGGTTACCTCCGGTGGCTCTGTAAATCCAAAGGCTCTCTTAAGAGGCTTGGAAACGCTCAAATCTGATTCCTCTGTCGCTCAGCACCAAAGTCACGCAGGGTAGCTGCGGGTGGCTCCCAGGGATAGTGAAATTCCCCCCCCCCAAGATTAGGAAACCCCCCCAGAAGGCGTGTCTCCCTACCTGTGCACTGCTGGATGAATTCCTGATAATCCGCTCCTTGTTCGCCGGGGACGATAGTGGAGCCATCATATTTAAAAGTCACCCTTTGGGTTGAGAGAAGAAAACACACACACATACACACACATCAGCGTTGGCGGCTGCCCGAGGCAGGACCGCCTAAGAGATGCTCTGGCTGTCCTGGGTTAAGGATGCGGACGACAGCAAAGAAGGGACCTTATCTCGCCGATCTGGAAGACGGCTCGGCGCACCGGGCCCCTCGCGAGCTCGGGGACAGGGGCTTGCAGAGCAATGGGAAGTTCCTCACCAGATGACGGTCGAGCCGTCGTCGCGCACCAGGTTGTACGCCGTCCTGCAAGCCTCTTTGTCGATTTTGGTGGCCATCGCTTCAAGGGCTCCGGCGAGGACACTCTGCCCGCAGCGACCGTGCACACCCCGGGCCGGCCGCGAGGACTGGAACGCGGCGAGGACGCGCCGAGGGCAAGAAGGCTGCAGCGAAGCAGGGATGCGAGCTCCGAGATCCCAGCCCGGCGGTGGCTCCGGGTGCGCACCGAGAGCGCGCGCCGACCGGGCCGCGCCGTCCCGCCCCCAACAGCCATTGGTCTCCCGGGACGTGGCCCTGCCCATCTTCCCTATCTATTGGTCGCCGAGCCGGGGGGCGGGACGTCTTCGCTTGCTCTCGACCAATCCCCGCTCGGACAGGTTGCGCAACTCCGCGCTGGGGGCTGGAGCAGGGTTTTCGCCTAGTTCCCCCTCCTCCCTCCTTCTCCACTCCACCCTCCCCCCTCCTTCCCTCATCTCTACTCGCTCAGTCCCTTCCTTCTCCCTTCCCCCTACTCTCCCTCCACTCCTCCCCTTGTTCTCCCATTCCCCTAACCCTTCTTCCTCCTCCCTTCTCTCTGCACCCCTGTTATCTCCCCCCGCCTTCCTCCTGCTCTCCCCTCTATTCTTCTCATTACCCCCACCCCAACTCCTTCTTCGCTACTCCCTTCTCTCCCTTCTCTTTCTCCCTCCCTCTTCTTCCCAACCCTCCTCTCCCCTTGCCCCCCAATCCCAGTTTGAACTGGAGCTGTTCAACTCCACAGCTCCACAGAGGACTTCCCCACGGATAGCTTGACGGTAGGAGGTAGCCCCCACCCCAATATTTGCCTGGTGGTTTCTAGTTGGAGAGAAAATGGAAAGAATTAAGTATTTCAAATAGAAGGAAACAGAAAGTGGACTACTTCCAAACGCTGGTGGGATCACTGTTTACTTTGTGTCCTGGGTATTTGCATTCACGTCTTTTCTCTCCCTTTGTGTCCCTCAGTAGCTGGAGCTGACTCACTGCAGTCCATTCCTTCCCTGACTCACTCATTCATACACTGCTTCCACAAAGACCAGTTACAGAGCTAGGGCAGGTAAAATGGCCAGACTCTGGAGATAGGATATTGAATTTCAACCTGTTTCTAACTTGCGTTCTTGAGCAAGCCTCAGAAACTGATTACATCTCGAATGATGTAATCAGAGTATTGACATCATTTTCTTTTATGGTTTAATTGAAGTGGTATGTGTAAACAAAAAAAATACATGCAATAAAAGTTCATGATGGTTAATAACTAATTAAAATAATCCTAAATAGAAAACTGAAAGGTCAGGAACAATCTCCAATTAGTTATAAAGTTCTTGCTGGCAAATAAAAAAAAATGTATGCTTGTGAAAATGGGTGAATGGATGGGATCCCACTCTCAGAAAGAGTTGAAGCAGATATTTCTATGATAAAAAGGCAAAACCAAGAAAGCTACTTGGAATTTTATGTTAAAAAGTGGCTTCCATCCTGAATTTGACTCTTGGTTCAGCCTTCTGAGGGAATAGTTTGAACACACTTTCCCCTTTCAGTTGTTCTCTTCCATTCGTTGTTGCTGTCGCCCTCTACTGGACTGAAAATGGAAAAGTTGGTGTTAAACAGAACCCTCCTGTTGAGCAAGCTGTCAATTTGCCCAGCTGAGGCAGAGAAATAAACAGCACACCAAAAATTAGCACTGTATGTAAATACTTGTTTCAGTTGAGATCCACACAATATGTGAAACAGACTAATTCAACTCATATTTTAGAAGAAAAGCCAAATGAAACTATTTGACATTTACTGTGTCCTATACACTGTGTCATAAATGGGGAGAGGGATATAAGTTCATTCATTCGTCCCTTCTTTCACTCATTCACTCACTCACTCCCAGTATTAAGTCTACTGCTTGTCCGAGGCCAGAGGGTGGGTGAATGAAGGGTGTCACAAACTGACTTGCCAGTAGGGGGCAGCCACACAATGTCAATGAGCCTGTAAGAAAAATGCTATGAATCTTTCAGGTGATTCATCTCAGAACTGACATCTAAAGGGGCCCCAGGTTCTCTGCTGTGCCCGAGTCACCCTGGGGCAGAAACATGAGCGGGACAGTGCCAAGACTTCCAGTGGTCTACAAATCAGGATCTTTTTATGAAACCCTTTGATTCTTACCCTGAGGCAGTAAGAAAGCCACATGTCAGAGCTACCTAAAAAAAATCATGGAAGGAGAAAACACTGCCTGTGTCCAAATTTGAACCAGTCAGGGTCTTAAATGTCTAATATTTTTATTTTGTTTTGCTACACAAAAAGCAGTTACTTCCCTGTGGATGTTATCAGTTGTCAACAACAGAAAACAGTTCAAATTGGCTTAAACAGTAGAGGGGATGGAATGTTTCAGTGGCTGGAACATCCGGAGTGAAGAACATTCAGGCCTGTCTAAACCACAGCTTTGTCTCTGTCTTCTAAGTGTGTCTACTCTGCTCTCCTTAGTGTATAGGTTTTATCCTCAGGCAGTGCTGCCTCTCTGCCTGGCACACCCTGCCCCAAACTCTACTTGGCTGTCCTGTCTTAAAAGCCTCAGAGAGGACTTTTGAGTCCAGTGCTAGGCAAGGTGGGCGGTTATGCAATACATATGAATGTGTTATAACATGAGGTAGTATCACTAAGTATGCATTTTGCATTACATAGTTAATAAGCAGTACTAGTACTGGGCTGTGTTGTTTGTATGTGCCAGGCGCAAAACAAGTGCTTTACTCTTTCCCAAGTAATTCTCACATCAGCCTGAGGAGGCGCTGCTGAGCTCCTCCCCCCACTCAAAGCATAGATAAGAGAACTGAGGCACAGAGAGGTGAAGCCATCTCCCTAAGGATGCACAGCTAGAACATTGTGGAAATACTATTTGTTTTTCATAAAGACTAACTGTTCGGTGTAGTTTATTCCTCAGAGACAATTTTGTTTTTAAAATATTATTTACTTCATCAAGTTAACTTTGGTTTACTGTCTGTGTTTTAGGGATATAGATTCATACTTCTTCAAATGTGTGTTACCACACTGCAACCACCAACCACCAAAGTTCCTATAACCCTCCACCACGGTCTATTGGGGCCCCTCTTCTCTTGGCTCTGCAACCCACCTCTCTGGTAGCCTCAGTTTTACAGTCAGATTTCAAAGTTTAGTTTCAGCTTTGTCTGTTCCTTTTTGTTTGTTTGTTTCTTTATGTTCCATATATGAATGAAATCATCCAGTATCTGTCTTTCTCATGACTTGTCTCACTAAGTATATCCCTACAGATTCCTCCATGTTGTCACAAATGGCAAATGTTCATCTTTTTTATAGCTGAGTAGCATTTCATTGTGTCTAAATATCACATTTTTTTAAAGATTTTATTTATTTATGCATACAGAGCTGGGGTACAGGCTAGAGGTGCAGGGAGTGAAAGGATTCACGAGAGACAGTGGGGAGCAGCACACAAGCAGATTGACAAAGTACACTATTGAGGGGAGCAGCGAGTGAGACAGGAAAGGTCTGCTGTGTCATGTGGGTCACTCCCGGGGCAGGTGATCAAACTCACACTGAAGTGGCCAGGACTTGGCTTAGCTTCGCATTGCAGTGCTCCAACCCACTGTGCCACCAGGGAAAGCCCTAGATCACACCTTCTTAATCCACTCTTTCCCTCAAGTATTCAGGTTGTTTCTATAGCCTAGTTAGGTAACTAGTGCTTCAGCGAATATAGGCATGTATATACCCCTTAGGCTAGTGTTTCTGTATTCTTTGGATAGACCCCTAAGAGTGGAATTACTGGATCATATGTTAGATCTATTTTAAATGCTTTGAGACACCTCCATACTGTTTCTCAAAGAGTGTGGCCCAACCTTATTACAGCTATGATGGGAACACAGGCAGTCTGACCTTGGGATCTGGCTGTCCCATGCAGAAGTGGAGTTTGCAAACCTGGCACTGACCCAGGGTTACCATGTGTCTTGAGACAAAAGAAAGACCTGTGCAAGTGTTTTAAGACCATTGTTTCAGCTCTGGCTTTATTTATTTATTTCTAACAGACTTTGAAAAGTCAGTGGCCTGTTTTCTACATTTCCCTTGGGGCTATGAATTTAAAAGTGGAAGAAAGAAATCCCACCTCCGCTGCAATTAGAAATGGGAATAAAACATAACCCTGAAATTTGCTGTTCTCGCAAGGTGGTTGTCATTCTGAAGCAGGTGCCTACCAAGGAGGGATATTTATAGCAGATGATATTTATAGAATCTGCACTGAACTCACTGACTGTCAAATCGCTGAAAAGAGACTCCCAGAGACCTTTGGGAAAGGAAGACACTGAGCCACTGATTGCAGGAGTATAAGACAGCTCCTTTTCTAAAACACCCTCCACTTAAAAATCTGAGCGTGACCCTTCCTAGTGGCGCAGTGGGTTAAAGCATAGCACTAAGAAGCTAAAGCCTCTTCAGCATGAGTTCAATCCCCGCCCACCCGGGAGCTCACCCACAAGGCGCAGCAGACCTCTTCTGACCCACCCGCTGCTCCCCTCAGCAGTGTACTTCATCAGTCGGCCTGTTCTGCTCCCCACTCTATCTCTGGTGAATCCTCTCACCGCCCTTGCACATCTGTCCTGTACCCCAGTTCTGTATGCATAAATGAAAAAATCTTTTTAAAAAAATCTGAGCGCACCATCTTACCTAGTGCCTCAGTTCCCAATTCTTCTTCAGGAACTATGAGTGGCTCAGAGATAACTGTACTCTGGATCCAGAAACCCAGCAGTAAGACTCTGGAAGTATAACATGACCTGGTATTTTAGCTGCTAGCGAATAAGGGCAGAGGGAGGCCAGAGCATGGAGGAAAGGAGGCCCAGCAATGTGGTCCTAGTGGATAAGGGTATGGGCAGTCACTCACCAAATCCTGACTTTGCCATACCCTTACTGAACCTCACTTTCCTCTTCTGTGAAATGCACACCTCCCACAGAGGAATTATTTGAGGATCATACATGAACAATGCATGCAAAAGGATGTAACAACAGCTGGTATCTTAAGGGCCAGCCCCCCCAAATCATGAGCAGTCTTAAACCCTATTACCTGAAGTAGCAGGCTGCATGCAAATCTACTGGGAAAACAAACTCTGTATCAGACTAGTAAACAGCAAGAATTGAAACTAGAGTATTGGCTACCCCAAGGCGGGAGAGCTGAGAAGCCCTGCAGATATGTGAGGCACCCCAAAGGTCAACTACCATCCCCGCAATGGAGCAACAGAGAGAGGGGCGGACACCGGAGTCACCCGGGGAAAGTTGGAGCTGCTAAAGAATTGTTCAGAGAGAGGGATAGGTACTTAGGTTTTCCCACACCTCCTACACTGTCTCTGAGGGCCAGACCAGCAAACCCTGGGAAATACAGCTTCATGGAAAGGAGGGAAGGCTTACCCCCATCTCACCTTCATCCCCACCCCCTTTGTGATTTGGAGGAGAGGAGGGAGAGGGAGACACAGATCCAATGGGCCAGATTGCTCCAACCTGACCCAGAAATGGGGTGGGAGGGAAACATGCTCTCTCCTGGGTTGGTGAAAACACAATCTGACAGTTGGGTTCTGATATGGAAAGCTACTTAAGGCAGGGTCCCAACCAACACAGCACAATAGTGCTCGGAGTGAGTAAAAAAGAAACATCTCTAGGTCCTCCCTGTGGTGCAGCAGGTTAAAGCACAGCACAAAGAAGCTAAAGCCACTTCTCCATGAGTTCGATCCCTGCCTGCCCCGGAGGTGACCCACATGGCGCAGCAGACCTCTCCTGACCTGCCTGCTGCCCCCCTCAGCAGTGTGCTTTGTCAGTCAGCTGGTTCTGCTCCCCGCTCTGTCTCTGGTGAATCCTCTCCCCGCCCCTGCACCTCTGACTTGTACCCAGTTCTGTATGCACAAATAAATAAATCTTTAAAAAAGAAAAGAAAAGAAACATCTCTGGGGATCGGGAGACAGGTACAAATGACAGGTGCCTTATCCTGAGTTATAGAAGCCTCATGGAGGACCTTTACTGTCTCCCCACCTGGAGCATCTCTCTGGTGTGGTAGCCTCAGTCTTCTTACATGAGTCCCCCTCGAGCAGGTCAAAACCAGTGACAGGGCCTCTCTCGTGATGCAAAGGGTTAAGGTGAAGCACTATGAAGCTAGCTGCAGCCACTGCAGCATGAGTTTCATCACTAGCCAGAAAGCTGACCCACATGGCGCAGCAGACCTCTCCTGACCCGCCCACTGCTCCCTCTTCAGTGGACTTTGTCCATCTGCCTGTTCTGCTCCCCACTCTGTCTCTGGTGAAGCCTCTTACCTCCCTCCCCCCACATCTCTGGCCTACACCCGAGCTCTAGTATGTATAAATAAATAAATCTTAAAAAAAAAAAGAAAGAAAGAAAAAGTGATAAGGAGATAGAGTTGGGTTAAATATAACATTCTCTGGCCCTCCCTGGTGGCACAGCAGGTTGGAGAGCAGCACTGAAAAGCTGGCAGTGGCCGCTTCAAGTGCAAGTTCCAACTCCTCCCTGAAAGTGACCCACATGGCGTAACAGACCTCTCATATCCTGCCTGCTGCTCCCCTCAGCAATGTACTTTTTCAGTCAGTCTGTTCTGCTCCCCACTCTGTCTCTGGTGAAACCTCTCACCACCCCTGCATCTCTGGCCTCTACTCCAGTTCTGTATGCATAAATAAATAAAATATTTAAAAACCAAAGGTAAAGACATTCTCTCCAACAGGGATGGAACAGGCTCTTTGCAAGATAGTGAGCTCTCCATCCCAGCAAAGGAATCAGAAGAGTTCACTCTTCACCTCATGATTGCTGCCTTCCTGAACCAGCAACATTCCCCTTCTGGCCTGTCCAGGAAGATTCAGTAACACGGAAGACATTACCTCATCGGTCAACTTCTAGACTTGCTTTGTAAAAACCCTCTCTCTGACCTACTTCCCTTTGCCAGGCGGCCAGTTCCCCACCAACAGGAGCATGTTTGCAGATCTGCCCTGCTTAATAGAACTTTGCCTAGCACATTAAATAGATGTTTCTTCCCCGAAACATTTATTACACGCTGAAGAAGGGAAACTATTATACTGACAAGGCCCACAGAGAAGGAGAAATTAATGTGGACAATATACAAATAAAAAGCCACAATTGTCAGCAGTATTTTAAAAGTAAGCATCTTATGGTGTGAAGTAGCCTCTAACAGCAGCATGCAGTGGGTAAGGAAATATTGTCAGAGGTAATTAACAGAGAAAACCCTGTTTGAGTCATTAAATAGAATCAATTAAAGGTCTCCAGTTCCACATTAGGGCATTTCATAACTAGAGAAAAGGGAAAACAATGCTAGAAGCCACTCTGGAAAGGCCCTGTTAAGTCCATTTTGCAAGAATCTCCCTGCACTTGATCGCTACCTTTACAATCTCCCACCTGTTGACCACTTCCCTCTGCTATAAACCCCAGTGGTCTCCACTTTATTCAGAGTGCCCTGTTGAAACAGTCTTGAATAAAGTCCATCTTGCTTCTTAGCCAGTAGCAGCGGGCTGTCTTTCACAGGCTTGCTCGTAGCAGCTCGAGGCCTTCAGAAACAGGGGCATGGCATCAGCCTAGGCAGGGGAGGCGGGTCCTTCGCCTCTCACCCTCCTGCCGAGGCCTCCATTGGCTGAACCCAACAGGAAATCCGGGGAAGGGAGGCCAGGTGATGGCATCCACCAAGGTGAGGCTTCTCAGACACAGAGAAGGTGGAGGCTGGATCTGGGAAGCAAGGGACCAGGAGTCATCAGCCCACCCTGGTTGTCAAGGGTGGGAAATGCCATTTTTTATTCATGAGATCAGTCATCCTTTCAAAATGTTACGACTCCTCTGAGGCTGGCCCAGGAGGAAGAGGTGGGGAAAGGGATGACAGCATGCCAACTGGGTCCTGTCTCTGCTAGTCTGCCAGAGGCAGGGGCAGGGAACCGAGACAGAGAAATTAGGTGTCCTGTGAGCTCAGATCTGAGAAACAACAGCTTGGCAATGGCCCACCCCTGAGTACGCCCTCGTATTCCATTGATTTTTTAAAGATTTATTTATTTATGAACACAAGAACTAGGCACAGGCCAGAGACTGAGTGGGGAAACAGAACAGGCGGATTGACTGAAATACACTGCTGAGGGGGAACAGTGGGTGAGACAGGAGAGGTCTGCTGCTCCATGTGGGTCAGCTCCCTGGCCAGGGATTGAACTTGTGCTGCAGTGGCTGTGGAGCACTTCTTAGTGCTGAGACTTAACCCTTTATGCCACCAGGGAGATTCTTTATTCCATCGTTCTTGGTTATTAAATATGTCCTCCCCCCTGAAATGCTGCCATTTCTGAACCTAAAGAATTCTAATAGGAAGAGGCCCACATTAGTTAGGAATCGGTGTGTCATATGTGAAACAGAAATTGCCCCAGCTTAAGCCAGCACTTGTGGGGGGAGGGGTGACATGTGAATACCCCATAGTAAACAAAATTTGAACAGGACCCAAGAGTCCAATCTCTGTCATAGGTATTAAGATTGTATTATTCCTAACTGATCGAAAGGTGGGAGTCCCTTGAGATAGAGAATCGTACTTCTCAATTGAAGAACACCTGCTTAAGGGACCTTCCTGGGGGCACAGTTGTTAAAATCTCAACGCTATGAAGCTATTGCCAGCCACTGCAGCACAAGTTCCATCCCAGGCCAGGGAGCTGACCCACATGGTGCAGCAGACCTCGCCTGTCTCACCCACTACTCCTCTCAGCAGGGCATTTCAGTGAATCTGCCTGTTCTGCTCCCTACTCTGTCTCTAGAATATCTACTCATCCCCCACCCCCTGCAGCTCTGACCTATACCCTAGTTCTTGTATGCATAAATAAAATAAATCTTTAAAAGATATTTTGTTTTAAATAAGCACCCACTTAGTTACAAAGACATTGATAAGCAGGCATGGGAAAGGCCAGCACAGATAAAAGCCTGGTCGGGGGAGGGAGGAAGCACACAGAGCTATGCTCTGGACGGGTGCTGACCTCATCACCATCCCACGAGCACTGGAGAGTGACTAGAACCACAAATTGTGCCCTTGACCTTGAGGTTAGGGGTCAGTGCAGTCTACCATGATGATGTCACCCATTAGCTGCAGGTTTCTCTCAAGTGGAAAGGGGTGAACCCTTTGGGGCATCGCATGATAGGAGCCACCCCTATATTCACATCAGGCAGGGCTGGGAGGGGCTAGACCAGCATCTTCCACTTGTGAATTGTAAAGCACCGCATTACCCATTATGAAGCTCTCCACGGCACTGCAGCAAGAGTTTGATTTCAGGCCAGGGAGCCGACCCGCATGGTGCGGCAGACCTCTCCTGACCCGCCCGCTGCTCCCCTCAGCAGTGTACTTCCTAGATCTGCCTGTTCTGCTCCCCACTCTGTCTCTGGTGAATCCTCTCACCCACTACATGTCCAGCCTGTACCCCCAGTTCTGTAGAATAAATAAATCTTTTTTAAAAAAAGAAAAAAGGGGTCTCAGCTTGGGCTGCTGAACCTTCTGATGGAAACAACAAATTCATGTTAAACAGGACAAATGACCATATGTGAGTTTTGCCTTCCCAAAGCTCATGGAATTTAAAACAAAGCCACTTCCATCCCCTGTGCCCAGCTCAGGCTGATGGATGTCTGTCCTCCTGGCTTTTCCATTTGCCCTCTTCCTCATGTTCCCTGCAAACACCCCATGTTCCAGCCAGCCTGGGCTCCCCCTGGGCTCCAGCTCCTACTTCACTCCTCCAGGCCTTTGCATGTCATCGCCTCTGCCTGGGACCCCCATTTCCTCTCTCTACTTAGCTTCTCAAACAGCTCAAATGTAACCCATAGTTACATGTCACCAGAAGATAAAGTTTGTCCCAAGGGCACCAGAAAAGTTCAGCATCTGACAAATACCTTTTTAGTCCATGGAGCTAGCTTTCTTTCCCAACAGAGTGAAAAAGAAAAGTTTCTGGGGCTCGGGAGACAAGTGTTAATGCCAGGAGCAGTGAGCCTGCACCAGTAAGGTAACACAACTAGCTAAGCACATGTTCAGCCCTCTCCATGTCAGCACTCACTAAATCCCCCTTGCGACCCTGGGACCAGGCTCTATCACAACTCCATTCAGAGGAGGAAAACAAGGCCCAGAGTGGTTGGGTAATTTCCCCGAGGTCACACAGCGTAGTAAGTGGCAGCAGAAGTGTTGACCACAGATGTTTTCACACCACATATGGCTACCACATGCTTCCTGGGCACACACCACAAGCAAACCAAAATGATGCATGTGCTTTGTTCAAAGGGAGTACAGCCCTGCTGAGTCCGGTCACTCCCCACAAGTAGGAGCGAAGGAGGCAGGGGACAGGAAGCTCAAAGGGTCCGGCTGTTGATGGTGAAGGTGAAGGTGGCGGTCAAGGGTGAGCACTTGCTCCATTAAGTAGACACCCAAGGACCCAATGTTCTGCCCTCTCCGGGCCCCACAGCCCTTATCTCACCATATTGCAATTGTGCTTTCACGTGTTGACTCTCCCACTTCCATTTTTCTTGAGCAAAGGAGGGGAACGAGATTGGAAACTCCTGGAATCCTGGTGTGAACGCAGCTTAGACCCCACTTCACTCTCTGCAGCAGCAAAGCAGGAAGCCAGTTCCTGGCACAAGGCAGAACAGGACCCGCTGTTTAGCTGACAAGGTACTGACTAGGCACTTGTTCTTTCCCCGGGAGAGTGGTGGGGACGGGCCTGGAGTCTTAGCTGGAACTCTACAGACAAGATCCTAGAGTCCCAGCATTCAGGCTTGAGCTCAAGCAGCTCAAAAGGAACCTGGAAGTGATGTTGAAACAGTGATAGTGAGTTCTGAGAGAATGTGTTTGAGATTTGCTGTGTGATTCCCAGTTGCAAGAATCCTAGTGCTATGATTGATCAGTAATGTCTGCCATGGGGGCTGCATAGGAAGGAGAGGCACGTGTGTTATATGTTACCAGCCCAGGTAGTAAGTCTGTGGGAAAGGAAAGCTGGGCAGATGACTAGCAGTAACAGCAGCTGACACTCAGGAAGCATATAGAGTGTGGTAGGCACATTCAAAGCTGTTCTTCTGTCTCATTTCATCTTAACACTGGTCCTAGGGGATAAATGCTCTTTTGTTCCTCTAGAAGGGCATTTCCATGAAGGCCATGATCTTTTCTGTGCTATATCCCCAGCATCTAAATGAGTATCTGGTACAGGGGCTGCCTTGTAAGAGTCTGCTGCTGGGCAGATGCACTGTCATTCTACAGATGAGAAATCTGAGGCACAGAAAGGTAAGTCACTTGTGCTGCCGCAGGGCAGTGTGTCCTTAAGACCTTTCTATGATCTGTCTGTGCCGTCCCACATGGCAGCCACTCATTGCATGAGGCGTGCAGGGCTGGCTAGTGTGGCTGACACAGTGAGTTTGGGGCTGGAAGTGACTGTGCTGCAGCACTGTTCTGGGGCCCCCGGGCTCAATCACTGGAGGTTACCAAAAGCCCAGTTTAGAGAACACACAAGAATACACAGGCTTTTTAAAATTATAATTCCTTCCAGGGAGCAGGGGTGAGGGGGGTGACTTATGAACAAAGGTATAACAATTTGCATTGTACTCTTCCAACCCCGGAAACCTGAGGGGGGAGGGTGCTCTGTGTTTTCTAGTTATTATGTACAGGAGAGATTTGAAGGGTCCAGAGGAGACACGGCTCACTCAGGGTTACCTGCCGACCTGCTGACCTTGGACATAAGCCAGGTTGGCAACCCTAAAATCCCAAGCCCCCAGCACTTCTTTCTAAGAGTCAATCAAAAGACCAGCATGGGGCGGGTCTGGCATGCCACAGAGGACTCAGATGGTGGGCAATGACACTGTGCTAGGGACATTCTCTGGGAATAGTGCTGAGCAGTTCTAATCCTACGGGGGACCCAAGAGCAGCCTCAAGGCAACACTGTGACATATAGGCGCCTCTGGTATACCCGGTACCTGGTACCTGCCTCCGCCCCTTGGTCTCCCTACCTCTACTGGGGAGCTGGTCTCTTGTTTATCCTGAAGTCAAAATGTGATTTGAGAAAGCACTGGAAGCTGATGCAGGCTAAGCTGTAAATGACCAATAAAGGAGTTCATTTCCAGACAGATTCCTATTTTGACAGAATCAAGGGCATAAGCCAAAGAACAGCTGTCTGGCTGGTAGGGACTCAGGCATCCTATTGTACATGGGCACTTCAGGTAATGGGCACTGTCAGAAGGGGTTGCTGTGTATTAATGCATCGGACTCCCCAACAACCTCAGGAGAGTGGAAGAAGCACTGACTGTCAATGTGGAGATGGGGAAAGTGAGGCATATATGGCCAACCTCAGGAGTTCAACTGGTTCACACAGTGGGGAGAGCCAGTCAGAGCTCAAGTGAAAAATAGGAAGAAAAGCAGTGGGGAGGTGAAGTGAAGAGGAAGCCCGGAGGTAAAGAGGTCTCTCTTTAGCAGGAGGGAAGGATGCCCAGGGCATGGACAGGCTCCCTTCCATTTGTTCTGGAGTTAGCTACTGCTTTTCTGCTCCTTCAAACGGTTACAAGTTGACAGGAGAGAGAGCCAATAATTCTGCTTGCAGAAATGATCTGTGAGTGATCTGGGTTGGCCCTAAGACCAGCTCTTTTGTACTGGGCTGTGACTTTTCTAGATTACTCAACGTTTGGGAACAAAGCTGGGTCAAGGACAAACTTTTTTGGGGTATGGTGTTTAGGAAACTGCTCCCCCCACCCCTCCAGGAGCCTGTGAAATCTGGAACTCCTTGGAGGGTGAAAGGTTGCCCATCTGGCAGCAGTTCTCACATCCCCACCTCTGCCAGGCCAAGCTGTTCTCTCCGTTCTCCCCTGAGCTCTGGCTGCCACCTCCCAGCCACCGGTCAGGGCAAGGACAACTCAGGATCCTGAAAGAAAAGCAACATGCAGCCCTTCCCTCAGCCTTCCTGTCTATTGGTTAACCGATGAACTGGTTAACTGGGCACTTCACTAGCATGCCCTGGGTTCCTCATCCTGATCCCTGTCCTCTCTGGTGTGTGACACCAGGTGACTATTCAATTGTTTAGAACCTCCATTTCCTCATTTGTACTGTGGGGTCAGTAATAGCATGGACTGGTGAGTTATGGTGAGCACAGGTCTGACACATGACCTACAGTTAGCAAGTGTCTGGCTCACCTAGCTGTCCCCACCCTTGTGTGTGTGTGTGACATCCTCTGTGTCTAGATGATATGTTTTCTGATTTTTGAACCCAAGCATCAAAGAAATAATAGGAGTTAGTGTGACAACTTCTTCAACAACTCTTTATATTGGTGCATTTAGGGTCAACTTCATGGACAGCCCTGCCTCATGTTTTCAAGTTTCACTCATGCTGTAAGATAAGTGACAATTGAGAGGCTGATGTGTGGTGGTTGCCTTTATTCATTCCACAAATATTTACTGAGCAACTACTGTGTGGCCCATAGGGGCCCACCGGGAATAAAACTGAGGTGAACCAGCCCCTGGGGGTTAGAGAAACCAGACAATCAACTACATAACTGAGATAATGAGTTGGATGACTCGCCAGTGGTAGTAAGAGCTGACCTGAAAGATAAGCTGGAAATAGGGTAAAGAGCGAGGGATTTATTTTTTATTTATGCATACAAGAGCTGGGATGTAAGCCAAGGTTAGGGGGGTTGGTGCGGTGAGATGATTTACCAGTGACAACGTGAGGAGCAGAACAGGCAGAAGGACCGAAATACACTGCTGAGGGGAGCAGCGGGGGAGGCAGGAGGGGTCCGACTTTAAACCCTGGGATGGAGAGATCTGAGAAGACAGAGTCTGAGTCCGCCCAGGCAGGAGGGAGACAAGGTGTACCCCGCACACCTTTGCGGCCGGGACCCGGTCATTCGTGGGGATGTAGGAGACACCCCGTCGGCGTTGACGCGGCCCTGCTCCGGGTGGCCTGGTCCCGCAGCCGGGGTGCAGGCGG
>NW_004567129.1:3904555-3940165 GCF_000260355.1 Condylura cristata | reverse complement strand
CGCCAGCCCGCAGCCGGCTCGAGCCCCTCCGGCGGCCGTTGCGCCGCAGTTCCGCCGGCGAGCGCTGGGTTCGAGCGAGCGACGGCGGTGTCCCCGGAGACCCTCTGGGCGAGACCCGGGACGGGTGAGTGCTGGCGGTCTCGGGGGCCCCCGCGAGCACGCTGCGTTCCCCAACCCTGGGATCGGCCGGTTCCGGGTAGAAACCCTGGCGGGCGCTCGGAGGCGAGGCTCCCGCGGGACCCCGCAGCCAACCGGACGTGGTCTCTGGCCGGCGTTTCTCGAAAGACCTTTTGCGTCGCTGGGGCTTGTGGCCGGCCCTGGCAGTGGCCTGAGCCCCTTCACCGGCTTCCAGAAAGCACTGGAGACAGCGACACCCACCCCTCTTTAGAAATCGGCCCCAAACCGCTTGCCTGGAGACAAAAGGGGAATCGCACTCTAGCAATCTTGGCCTAGAAATGAAAGCTTCTAGTCTGGGAGGGCAAGCCTGAGACCCGGCTGGCCCCCTGGGCTGGTGGAGACACAGGGCCTGCTGTTTTCCGGGTGTGACCTTGGGTGGGCCCCTCTGCCACCTGAGCCCGGGTACCAGAACTGATGGAGCCTGATGGAGCCGTGGTCTCAGGGCGAAGGGGAGAGTCAGGGGTGTGCAGGAGGTGCTGTGTGAATGCTGGCTCCCTGCTCCCCCAGACGCCCAGTAGCCTGGGGCAGTCAGGAAGTGGGGAGGGAGGCATCCAGCTGGTCATTGTCACAAAGTTACTGGGTTGCCGAGAGAAATGGAATCCCCCTTCCTTCTGGGAGCTGGACAGAATGGACTGTGCCTGAACTTGTTCTTCTGGTAGGAACACTGGCGCCCCTTCTGTGTGTCCCTGAATGTTTCAAGATAAGGCAGTGCTGACTTCTTATCACACAGTTTTTCTATGAGTGCAAAGACTGCTTGTTAAGTAGGTAACAAGTTGACTCTTCTCAACTCAGCAGAGGAAAAATTCCTCTCAGTTGTAGTATGTGACTCTGGTCCCTGTCTCTGGCTTTGTTCCTCCTCTGTGTGCCCCATGCCCAGGTCCCCCAAGGCCTGCCGCTGTGCTGTTAGTGAGGTGCTAGCTATTTTGAATCTGGAAGAAATGGTAACACCGGCCCATTCCCTTGCTGTGATTGCAGGTCTAGAAAGGTAAACAAATTGTTGGGAGTTTATACTGGATATTCCAGGCAGGGCATAGCCCCACCAGAGATTTCCTGCCTGGAGACTTTTTTTTTTTTAAGATTTATTTATTTATGCATACAGAACTGGGGTACAGGCCAGAGGTGCAGGGGCAGCGAGAGGCTTCACCAGAGACAGAGTGAGGAGCAGAACAGGCAGATTGACAAAGTACGCTGCTGAGGGGAGCAGCGGGCGGGTCAGGAGAGGTCTGCCGAGCCATGTGGTCTCCTCCGGGGCAGGCGGGGATCGAACTCATGCGGAAGTGGCTTTAGCTTCTCAGTGCTGTGCTTTAACCTGCTGTGCCACCAGGGAGGGCCCCTGGAGACTTTTTTTAATGGCCAGGCAGTAAGGCTCGGGAAGAGCATGAAAGCCTCCCTTGTCTGGAACTTCCACTCTGCTTCTTCCCTACTGTATGATACTGGCAAGTTAGTTCATCTCACTCTTACTTGCTTCCTGATTCACAGATAGTAGTAGTGCTAACCCCATGGACTGTGTTGTGGGGGTGAAATGAGGACACAGGAAAGAAGTGAAGCCAGTGGGATGTCTCAAGCATATTTTGTCCGCAGCCATCACTGCACTACGTGCTCAGGTTCATCTCAGTGCTTTCAGAGCACGACTATCTCAAAGACCAGGCAGCATACAGCAAAGGATCGCTCGGGCCAGGTTTGGCTCTGTCCTGTGCTAGTTCTGTGATCCTTGACCTCTGTGAAATGGAAAAAGTGACATCAGACTGACCAGGTAGTTGTGGGAGCTAAATGAGACAACACAGGTAATCAGAACTCAGCTTCACGCAAGCTTGTAGCCTGGCTCTGAAATGATACTGAACTTCACCATAACCCTGATCCAGCCAAAGGTGTCAAGCATGCCAAGGTAGGTATTTGTAAGAGGTGGGCAGAGATGTAACGATGTCAGCATTGAGGTGACAAACATGTGTTAAGGGCTCACTTTCCAACAACCTTCTTTTTTCCAGCTCACAGCATAGAAAAGTCCTTTGTCGTGTCCACTTCTCTCCCCCTTGCCTCCATGGGACTGTTTCTGCTCTTATTGTCACTGGTCTCTCCAGTAGGGCCTGCGGCGAATGAATGACCTAGCATTGCTGCTCAAACTCAGAAATTCTGTGCTTGTCTTAGGGCAGCAGTCTCTTTGACGATGGAGGGAAGCCGGCAGACGCGGGTGTCTCGGCCCTACAAGATCAGCGAGTCTTCAAAGGTCTGTGAATGATGGCTCACCACCTGTGCAAATTGCCTGGGATTTTTCTTCTTTTTTTCTGATGCACTCCATCTTAATGTACAGATTGCTTTCTTGTTTTCACTGTTGTGAAAGGAGGACGTGGCAAAATCAGAGTGAGCTAGAGTGTCAGGACATAGGAGATGCAACCAGACTCCTTTATTCTGTACCTCAGCCCTCAGGAGTGGATGGGATAGGGCAGAAAGTTGGGCTTTTGGGCCCCACATAAGGGCCCAGAAAGCCCCATTAGGGACCCAGTGATCCAACATGCTGGTGGGGTCCCTCAGTGGTAGCTGGATGTTAAGGGCCCAGAGCGCTCTCTTGTTAATTTCTAACTGTGTGGGACCCTTACGCCCAGTGAGGGTGGGCTCCCATCAGCATCACCCTGGGAGAAGGTTCCCTGAGAAAGTATCTGATTAGAAATGCATATAACCTCCCTCACACACAAATTAAAACCTAGGAGTCTATATAGTCAGTAAAACCCTCAGAGGATTGTCCCCAGGCTGCTGTCTGTACGGATCTGGGGCCACTTTGCAAATCAGTATCCTCATTATGATTACCAGTAACACTTGCTTTTGATGAGAAGTCTCCCCTTTTGGAGATTGGGTTTGGGGATTGCCGTAGATTATGCATTCTCAGTAGGACAGACGTTCCGAAAGAAGTCAACCTGGTTCTTGGGGCTGCAGAGAATGTTACTCTGTTGTGTCTAAAGCACAACTGTCCACACAACTACGTGCAGCTATGCAGACATTCCATGGGAGCTAGTAGAGAAAACTATTCTGCAAGGTTTGGGGGTGGGGCACGATCAAAACAAGATTGAGAAAAATGCCCCTTTGGATAAAGGGAGTCGTGAGCAGCCTATAGATTGGAAGGGGAAAGGGGACTCGGACGAAATCGCACAGATGTATATGAAAGAAAGGCAGGGTATCATGTTTAGGAGAGAGCTCGCTCCTGTTTCCATTTGCGCTTTCTGCGGAACTCCTGCCAAGCCTGACTTTATCTGCCGTGAAAACCCAGAAAGGCCTCGAGCTGTCTCAAAGGGGCTTTGTCTGGGAGCTGGGCTGTGGGGACAGTGCTTCTTTCTAAGTTTGAGAGCCCTGGAAATCTTTGTCGAGTTTCTTTCTGGGGCACTTTTCAACTTTCTAAAAAGGGGCCAAGTCAGCAGTGGATCCTTGATATTTGTTTGCAGATGTTAACGACCCCCACAGAACCATCATCCAAATAGAAAAAAAAGTTACCAATCTCATGCCCACTCTCCCAACTTCCTGCCCGGCCCTTTTGCCCATCTGTGAACTTTATGTGGAAGGACCAGAGAGCAGGTCTTCCCACAGCCCGGTCCCTTCACTCATCCTTGTGCCTCTGAGCTTCCTCTGTTGCTCCTCCATGTGGTGGTGTCTGCTGCGTGTCTGGCCATTGAACTACTGAAAAATGTGCTGTCTGTTTTGATGATAAGTTCTTTTTTGACATAAAATTCCCCAGTCCTGAGCCCTCCCTGTTGGCACAACGGGTTAAAACATAGCACTGTGTAGCTACCCTCAACCGCTTCAACACAAGTTCAGTCCCAGCCAGGGAGTGACCCACATGGCGCAGCAGACCTCTCCTGTGTTAACCGCTGCTCCCCTCAGCAGTGTGTTTCAGTCTGTCTGCCTGCCCTGCTCCCCACTCTGTCTCTAGCGAATCTTCTCATCCGCCTGCACTTCTGGCCTGTACCCCAGTTCTGTATGCACAACTAAATAAATCTTTACCGAAAAAAATTCCCTGCTGCATCCTCTCCGCTACTAGCTACAGAATACCTGTGTTTCCTCACCCACCCTCCTGCTACCTGTGATTAAGTACCAGCGTGGGAAATGAGGGCCAGGTCTCGGTAATCTCGTCTCAGTGTGTTCAGGGCTGAGTTCTAAGTCACACGAGTGCTGTGGTTTCTTAATGATTTCCCCGTAAAACTGGGAACTTGAGTTTGGTTTTTAAACATTCCCATCTCTGCAGTTTCACCAGACTGATCGGCGCCATGCTGTGGGGGGACTAGGTACAGGGCCCAGGATACCCACTGGGCCTGGAGACCCAGCCTTGAAAGTGTCTGTCCTGCTCACTCCTGGGCTCACCGGAGCAGGAGGTCCCACAGCTGTCACCTGACTTGCCCCACCCTGCCCCCTCAGGGCCATTTCCCTTTTTACACCCCAGTTTGGGATCACTTGTACCCTGTTGGTATGTGGTATTTTCAGCATCCCCACCAGCTTAGGAACCACCGGCTCCCTGGTGCTCACTCTGCTCCTCTCAGCATACAGCCCGATGCCTTTTTCTTTCCTTCCTTCCTGGGTCCGCACCAACAGCTGCCTCAAGCTTGTGTGCACTAGAGCCCGGGCCCCACTTTGCTTAATTAGAAGCTCAAACTAGGCCAGCCTGCTCTCTGTGTGAGTCACGGGGATGGACAAGAATCCCTGTTAGCCCTCTGAGAACACCCCATCAAGAAAGGGCAGGAGTCCCTGGCTAGAGCACTCAGGCAGTGAGGACCTGCCCGTCCTGGAATACGGAAGGCCCACAGGCAAATAGGTATGCCCCATACAAACGGCCAGACACCAATTACAAGTTAAAGACACCACAGTAAAAGGCGGTGAAGGGAAGGGGGTTGATGCTGTGGGACGCACAGAGGGATAACTTGTAAGAATTCGGGCTAGCGTAAGCCGGACACGGCCGCACACGCCTCATGAGTCCTCTGTCCATCTGTCCTTCCACCTCTGTGCCCCTGTGCAGGCTGACCGCCAGCCAGTCCTTCCCCTCAGCCATCCTTGAATAGACCGGCTGCCTATTTTTGAATGGTCTGTTTTTCCTTATATTGAATTTTCTTTGTCATTTTTATGGAAAATGAATAAAGCTATGGGCAGTTTCCTGAAAGCCCAGAGCATAACTACTCAACCCTCTGAGGATTCACAAACTGTTGTCTGGGTCTGATCCATCCTGGATCCTCAACTGCGCCTGGCAGGCCACGGCGCTCTCTCTAATGTCAGCCAGCTTGAATTTATTGAATGTCGTTGTAGTAATTATTCATATCAATTGATCTGCTAATTCCACGGTAGCCAGTGACTGACGGTCTGGCCTCTGCACTCAGGGCTGGTTCAGATGGCACCCATGCCACCAGGCACCATGGGACTTAGGGTAGACTTCTTCATCACTCTGAACCTCAGTTTTTCCTCGCCGGGAAAGGTGGGCTTATCACAGATGTGCCCTCAAGGGTTTTCGTGACTCAGATGAGAGCATGCGGGCGAGACAGAGCATAGTGCGGGGTGCGTGTAAACCCCCAGGCAGAGGCCACATGCCTGTATCTGCATGGGACATACTTATTTTTACCCCACATGACTGCTGATACTGGTTTTTGAGCGATGCCCTAGAGCACCCTAGCCCAGGACATCTCAGGGTGTCTGGGGCTCCCACACCCCTGGGCCGCCAGCAGAGAGAAAGGTCTCTGTGGCATGACTGTACACCAGCACTTCGTAGCTCCTGGGCGCATCTCATTAACTCCCCGACCCCGGGAGGTGGATGCCCTCATACTCATGGGTGAGACAAGGAAATGGGGGCCCAGGCTTCTCATGACTCACCCAAGAGTACACAGCTAGTAAGTGGCAGAACCGGGGTTCAGACCCAGAGGCTCCCTGATTTTAGAGACGGCTCCTCCAAGGGCATGTCTGTCCTCATAGGGCATTGTTCACATCCATGGGTTCATGACCCACAGAAGGAAGGGGAGGGAACGGAGTGGCGGAAGGAAGCTCTTAGAAGTTAGAAGGATGGAAGGAAGAAGAGAAAGAAAGCAAATTGTTATAAGTTGTGTTTATAATTTATGAAGAAGGAAGGAAATAACATAGGTGTTTGCACAGAAAAGCACCCTAATTTCCTTGGGACACATTCTGGTATTTATTTCTTGTTCTCTTTCATACCCCTGAGTGTAAGTGCTGATGGTGAGGCACAGGATTGCTTCCAGGCCCCTGCAGGCTGTGGGGGGCAGGCGTTATGTGAGGTTCAGGAGCTCTAGAGCACTAACTTCCATGAAGTGGGAAGGTTTCACTTGGGACCTAAGCCGGGTGCATAGAACATGACTTGATTTTATCAGAAGAAATCCACATGGCCACCCTTCCTGGTGACGCAGTGGGTTAGGATGTAGCACTGAGAGCCAGACGCAGCTGCTTCAGTGTGAGTTCTATCCCCGGCCCAGGAAGTGACCCTCAAGGCGCAGCCGACCTCTTCTGACCTGCCCGCTGCTCCCCTCAGCAGTGTGCTTCATCAGTCGGCCTGTTCTGCTCCACTCTGTCTCTGGTGAATCCTCTCACCACCCCTGCTCCTCTGGCTTGTACCCCAGTTCTGTGTGCATAAATAAATTAAAAAAAAAAAAAAGAAATCCAAATGTCAGTAATCTAAGCATGCAGTTCATTTAGTAATAATAAAAAAGGGGAAGGTTAACCCACCTTGGTGAGGAGACTGACAGCACAGAATGGGCCAGACCAGTTCCTTGCATCGGTCAGACTGCAAGGAGAGCAGCTGCCACTTCTCAGAGTGAGGGTCCCAGGCAGCTCTCTTCAAAGCCTGGAGAAGACTTCAGCCAATAGGCATCTCAAAATCCTGTCTGTATTGTGCCCCTCTTCAGAGGCGTGTTATCAGGACCACCTGTCAATTTTAATTTAGGAGGGGCCTCTCCGTCCAGCCAGGTTTTCACTGTCCTTGCCTTTTGCAGATATCTTTTATGGTGTTTTCAGAAATGAGTGATTTAGCTTAATAGTAGTTACCCCCCTCCGCCCTCCCTCTTCCCCTCCCCCCCCAACCCCATCATCCCAGCCCTGGGCCGTGCGTGACACGTGCTCTCCCGGCAGGTGTACCGCTGGGCTGACCACTCAACCACGGTGCTGCAGCGTCTGAACGAGCAGCGCCTCCGTGGCCTCTTCTGCGACATCGTCTTGGTGGCCGACGAGCAGCGTGTGCCCGCCCACCGCAACCTACTGGCTGTGTGCAGCGACTACTTCAACTCCATGTTCACCCTCGGCATGCGGGAGGCTTTCCAGAAGGAGGTGGAGCTGATCGGCGCCTCCTACATCGGGCTCAAGGCCGTCGTGGACTTCCTGTACGGTGGGGAGCTGGCGCTGGACGGCGGCAACATCGACTACGTCCTGGAGACGGCCCACCTGCTGCAGATCTGGACGGCGGTGGACTTCTGCTGCGAGTACCTGGAGCAGGAGGTGAGCGAGGACAACTACCTGTACCTGCAGGAGCTGGCCTCCATCTACAGCCTCAAGCGGCTGGATGCCTTCATCGACGGCTTCATCCTGAGCCGGTTTGGCACGCTGTCCTTCACGCCGGACTTCCTGCAGAACATCTCCATGCAGAAGCTGTGCGTCTACCTGAGCAGCAGTGCCGTGCAGCGGGAGTGCGAGCACGACCTGCTGCAGGCCGCGCTGCAGTGGCTGACGCAGCAGCCCGAGCGCGAGGCTCACGCCTACCGGGTGCTGGAGAACATCCACTTCCCGCTCATCCCCAAGAACGACCTGCTGCACCGCGTCAAGCCGGCCGTGTGCTCCCTGCTGCCCAAGGAGGCCGACTGCGAGGGCTTCATCGAGGAGGCCGTGCGCTACCACAACAACCTGGCGGCGCAGCCCGTCATGCAGACCAAGCGCACGGCGCTGCGCACCAACCAGGAGCGCCTGCTGTTCGTGGGTGGCGAGGTCTCCGAGCGGTGTCTCGAGCTCAGCGATGACACCTGCTACCTGGACGCCCAGAGCGAGCAGTGGGTCAAGGAGACGCCCCTGCCAGCCCGGCGGAGCCACCACTGTGTCGCCGTGCTGGGGGGCTTCATCTTCATCGCCGGCGGCAGCTTCTCGAGGGACAACGGAGGGGATGCCGCGTCCAACCTTCTCTATAGGTATGACCCCCGCTGTAAACAGTGGATCAAGGTGAGATTAAAGCCACATTACTTCTTTTCTCTCGAGGACTCTTGCTCTCCCTGACCTAGCCTTGAGCGCCCCTCCCCTTCTCCTGGGCCGTGACCGGCGTCCTGCTCCTAAGTGAGGTGTGACCAGCTGGATCAGCACACATCCTGGCCCCTCACGCCCGCGGGAGGGGGTGGGAAGGGCTGACCAGCTGCTTTCTGTGGGGCCAGTGCTGGCCAGAGCAGCGCTGGCCAGTAGGACTTTTTGGACCATGCCGTCCGGCACAGTAACTGCCCACCACCCACGGCACTGGGGTCCCTGGCATGTGGCTTGGGGATCGAGAAACTGAATTTTCTGTTTTAGGCCTTTAGCGAATTTGCATTTGTGCGTAGATGGCCGCTGAGGCAAGTGGCCATCATACTGGATGTTAACTGCTTTCAAGGTGTGAGTCACTGTTCAGTGCTCCGTTCCCCTCCCGCCCAGATTCTCCTCTGCAGAGGTTAGAGGAGCTTACTGAGGTTCGTGTGTGCTGGGAGCGCTGGCTCTCCTGCAGCGCGGCCCCCGAAAGAGCTGTCTGAGTCCACATCCCAGCCTAGCTCAGTCCTAACTGGGGATTTCAGACCTGTTCTTTCTCCTCTGTAGATTTCAGCTTTCCCCTTGGAAATAGGTGGGGAATACTGACCTTCAGGGCCAGCAGGTGGGAACCCACGTCCATGGGTGAGCCCCAGGCCAGGGAAGGGGTCCCTTCTTCTGGGGACACCCGTCCTGACCCCATGGCTCAGTCTTTATACTCACACCTCAGTGTACTCATTCAGCTCAGTGATTATCTGAGCTCGAAACTATCGAAGGAGACTCAGATGCTCTGCCTCTGCCCCCCCCCCCCCCCCCACACACAGCGTGAGACCCATCCTGGCCAATGAGGCTGCCGGAAAGACGACCTTCTCCAGCTGCAAGACCCTGTTCATGCATGTGTTCAGTCTGGATTCTTGAACACAGCTTTTTTTAGGGGTCTTGTACTTTTTCATGCACTGCTAGTGGTCCTTTTGCTGCTAGTGGTACTTTTGCATGACATAAATGGTGGTCAGTAGTAATTTGCAAATACCTGCTGGGGGTGAGGGCATGGATGGATTTTGTTTGTTTGTTTCAGGAAACCACTAAACCAGCAATTTTGAAATATGTCCTGCACCACTGTAGACCCCAGGGTCTACCATCTGGCCAAACAAGTTAGGGGGAACAAATCGTCCCTCCTTCTGGTGGGGATTCGCAGTATCTCCGGGGCTTGGAGAAGTTCCCCCTAAGATACCCTTCTTTTCCCCACATCTGCCTCGCCTCCCCCAAACCACTTGGCCACCACCTGGCCTCCCTGGGCTCTGTGGCCCCTCGAACATGTTTAGGCGCCAGCCAGATGTTGACTCTGCCCCGCTTTTGGGGAAGGGAAGGTACAGGTGTCTCACCTCCGTAGGTGGCCTCCATGAACCAGCGCCGAGTGGATTTCTACCTGGCCTCCATCGAAGACATGCTGGTGGCCGTTGGTGGCCGGAATGAGAACGGGGCCCTCTCCTCCGTCGAGACATACAGTCCCAAGACGGATTCCTGGTCCTATGTGGCTGGCTTGCCCAGGTGAGAGGGGGTTTGTGGCAGATTCTTCCACCCTGACCTTTCTGGGCTGCCTCCTTCCAGGAATAGTCACCTGGCTTGCAAATGTCACTGGGGCGGTCAGGAGGGACAGTGTCAGCCTTGCGGGAATCAGGCATCCCTCTCCAGGTGGCAAGGGGATCACCTGACTGTCTGCATCTGGGCCGCAGCTGTGCAGAGGTGGGGAGGTAGCTGCCCTGAAGCTGGGGCCAAGCGTGTGTCTCCTCCCATCCCCTCCTCCGTGAATTGGGCCTGCAGGATCGGCCTCCCTCCCTGTGCTCAGGAGGATTTTGATGAGATCCTGTGTGTGAACTCTGCTCCCCCAGATGGGGCTCTTGCACTCATGCTCTTCAGCTGCCCTGTATCTAGCTGAACCTCTGCTGTGCTTCTGTCAGCGTCATGAGCTCAGGAGAAGGCGCCACCACTTTCTGATGAGTTCCCTAGAGCTGAATCGCTTGCCTGCCTTCTGAACCTGCCCTGTGATGGGCCATGTCCTCCCCTTCCTCCTAGTTAGAAGGGCATGTGGGATGTGTCTAGATGTGACCTCTGTTCCTGCCCCTGGTAACTACCAACTTCATATGGAGACCAGGGAAGCCAAGAGAGTAGCAACTGGGCACCTGTCGATAAGGTCATTGGACAGTCATGACAGCAGCTCCTGGGGGCCCGGTGCCAACTCTGGGCCAAGGGTCTGAGAGGATGTCACCTGTGATGGCCGTCAGTACCTGTGGGTTGGAGGCCAGCACCCATGTGACTGGTCATCCAGACCGGAGTGGCAGAGGGCAGGGCAGCAAGTCTAGGCCCGTCCAAGCAGACTCAGCTGTGGTCTCCCCGGGTCTGGGTATTTTACCCTGTTTTACAGATGGAGCGTGCAGCTCGATAATGGCCATCTGCCGCCATGCCAGCGTGATTTGTGTACCTTAAATGCTCCCGCGGTGCTATGGATTTTTCTTTCTAGACGCATCTTGGGTGTGCAGTGTTGTGATGGCTGTAGTCATGGTGCTGGTTTCACTGATGCAGGAAAGAGTCTCTCATGGTTCTTCCATCTCTTTTTTCGTCTCCATTTTTATCCATGATTTACATGTTTAATGGAGCCTTGGTGAACCCAGAGCCCAATCCAAGCACCCACCCATGAAACCACAAAGAGCGTAGCCCCCAAAAGTTTTGCTCTCCTATAACACTGGCTTTGTTTTTTTCACCTTTGTTTGCACTTCAGTCTTTGGATATAGGTTTCATGTATTTGTGGTAATTTGAGGTTGACAGAAAATTGAACACGAAGTCCAGAGTTCCCATATAAAGCCTGGGTTTCTGTGGGGGTAGGGGGGTTTCCTACCCTGCCGCACCCAGTGAATGCGCCAGCATTGAGGCATAATGGCTACCTGAGGTCTGTGGTTTACGCGAGCCGCGTGCACTGGTTTACCTGCTGAGGAGCTGCATGGCGGAAGCTGACATGCGCCGGCCACGCCGCCCCCTCCCACCCCTCAGGGTCACTGGGAGGCGCCCCGCCACAGCCGCCCGTCTCGCTGGGAGCGGGCCCTGTACTCCACCTGTGCGTCCTCCCCCGGCCCGAACTGCGGGCAGCGCTGCTGTTTGCCGTCTCTCCAGTCCTTACTGAGGCCGTCTTGCTGGCCTTTGTTCATGCTGCCCTTGAAAATGTGCAGTGGGCTGAGTCTCACATGTGCCCAGCAGACGTGCTTCAGCCCCTCTGAGAAAGAGAACAGTCTTGGGTTCAGAGGGGGCTTCTGAGGCTGCTGGTCCTGCTGTCCGGCGCCCGCTCCTTGCTTCATGTCCTCCACTCCTGGGCCCTCCCAGATTGCAGGTGTCCCCACGCTGTAGAGAAGACTCAGGACGCGGGGCTCCCTGCCACAGAGGTGTTCCCACAGGGGTTTCCTTGTCTGGTGACTGGTTTTTGAGGAGTCCCATTGTTCCCTGGGGGGTGACCCCCCCATCCCTGCAAGGGTCTGAGCTCGCAAGGAAGGCCCAGCAGGCACGCGCCGAGCCCCTCTGCCCGTCTTGTCTCCACAGGTTCACCTACGGCCACGCGGGCACCATCTACAAGGACTTCGTGTACATCTCTGGGGGCCACGACTACCAGATAGGCCCCTACCGCAAGAACCTGCTGTGCTACGACCACCGGACGGACGTGTGGGAGGAGCGGCGGCCCATGAGCACGGCCCGGGGCTGGCACAGCATGTGCAGCCTGGACGACCGCATCTACTCCATCGGGGGCAGCGACGACAGCATCGAGTCCATGGAGCGCTTCGACGTGCTGGGCGTGGAGGCCTACAGCCCGCAGTGCAACCAGTGGACCCGCGTGGCGCCGCTGCTGCACGCCAACAGCGAGTCGGGGGTGGCCGTGTGGGAGGGCCGCATCTACATCCTGGGCGGCTACAGCTGGGAGAACACCGCCTTCTCCAAGACCGTCCAGGTGTACGACCGCGAGAAGGACAAGTGGAGCAAGGGCACCGACCTGCCCAAGGCCATCGCCGGCGTGTCCGCCTGCGTCTGCGCCCTGAAGCCGCGGCTGGAGGACAAGAAGAAGAAGGGCAAGGGCAAGAGGCCCCAGGACCGCGGCCAGTGACCCCGCCTGCACCCCGCCGCACCCTCTGCCCCGCCACCAGCCGGTAGACCAGCAGCAGCTCGGTAGAATCCTCAGCCACGGTGGACTGAGCAGCTTTTTCTACTTTTATGATTCTTGGTATTTCTACGATATCATAGTAACCGATTAAATAATCTATATAACTTGATCTATTATCTCGCTTGAGTAATTAAACCCGCACCCAGGCAGGAACCTTCCCCTGATACCTGGACAGGGAGCCTTCCCGCAGGATAAACGCCCATGCGTCCCCCCCAGACCGGCCCCCGCCCGAGGTAGCTACGGTGGGGGTGATGCAGTTTTTTCAGAGTGGAACTAGGGGAGTTTGACGGGGCATTGCAGACCCCTTGTCCACACCTCCCTAAACCCACCTGAGGTTTTAAAAATGCAGATTCCTGGATCCCATCTCATGATTTGAAACCTGAAGCTACTGGGGACCGGGGTGCCTGGAAATTATTTTTCACCAGTATCTGGAATGTCTAGATGCCAGCCATGTTGGGAAGCGCTGGCCAGGTCAAGCTCATTTGTTTGATTAAAGGGGACACAGAGACCCTCGGGCGTGCGTAAGTGGTGGGGGCCCCTGTCAGGTGGGATGGGGGTTCCCTACCACAGAGGTGTTCCCACTGCGGTCTTCTGGTCAGGTAACTCATTTCTGAGGAATCCCCTTTTCCCGGGGTGATAATCCTCCCAAATCTTGCATGGGCCTAAGCTAGCAAGGGAGAAGGGAAGGGGGTGGAGCCAGAAGCTCTTTTTCAACATGAACCTGTCATTTTGTTCTTTATTTCACTTTTTATTTTTCCGAATCCACTCTAAGCTCCCTCATCGATGTTCGTGTCCCAGGAAAGAGCCTAAGAGCTGTCAAATTTGCCTCGGTCATCTGTGCCTCTTGCTCCACAGAGTTCTTGAAAAGCGCCCGGGCCAGTGAGCACGGCTGCCCCCAGAAGGTTGTCCATTTTCTTCCTAGCTCAGATGACAGGCCAGGTCCCTGCTGGCTGCTGCTGAGTGGTGTTGCAGCCCTGGGCAGCCAGTAACCAGTTTGCACCGTTTCCTGTTCTGTTAAAAGGATGTGGTAAGGTGACCTCATCCTGCAGCTCCATCTTGGGGTCCAGCCCCTTTAGCCCACATCAGCTGTGATTGCAACCAGTACCTCCCTGTGCTCCTGCCCACTGTTACCAGGCCAGGCAGCCATCACGCTCCCCGGAAGGGGAGCCCGAGGCTCTCCTGAGAGCCCCTGTATGAGAGAGGAAGGGTGCCATGGAAGGTGGGAGCGAGG
The DNA here is from genome assembly GCF_000260355.1 of Condylura cristata. Lineage (NCBI taxonomy): Eukaryota > Metazoa > Chordata > Mammalia > Eulipotyphla > Talpidae > Condylura > Condylura cristata. The sequence goes on along the minus strand of NW_004567129.1, from coordinate 3,926,339 downwards.
AGCTTTCATGGCGAGGAACGGTCTCTACCTGGCAAAGATTCAACTGCCGAGCTCAAGTCCCTTCAAGACTTGTTACTGACACCATTGGGAAAATCTCAGTTAACGTATTTCCCTTTTTATATTTCCCTTTTTATTCTTGTCCTGTACTGGCCATCCTTTCTCTTCAAGAGTTCCTGATTCTGCCGGCTCTGTTTCTGTAGAGACCAGGAGGGCCCAGAGAGACTCGGGAGCCGGCCAGTTAGCTCACTTCTTGCCCGTGGAAGTCTGGAGGCTCACACGCTGCTGACAGGTCCCGCAATACTTGCGGACATCCAGCCCCAACCTGGGGAGCCCCACGGCACTCCACGCCTCAGGCCCTGTGGAGGCAGGTGCTGACATGACCCTGCATCCACCCGGCATTTCCAAACTGCTGAGCTTGAAACTCCTCTCTCATACCTCAGACCCACCCGGTGTGTTCGCAGGATGTCTCGATGTGTGACGACAGCCCGTACCCTTTGATTCCGGGAACAACCTCGCTACCTGAAGACTTTGTAACAGGCACAGTGTGGTGTGGAGGGGCTGAGTCGGGAAGAACCCACAGAATCTGGTCTGTTCTCCCCAGCTCGGGCCAGTTCACCAGCAGAGAGGTGTGAGCAGCTTTGGGGGGGAGGTGGGGGACAGGCTGCCTTTTTGGATAGCAGGCTACCTCTGACCTTGGGAAGAGGGCGGCCACTTCGTTTTCGCCTCAGCCAGCTCTTCATATTCGACCCCACAACGGGTCCCAGGTGTGGGTGTGGTGCCGGCTCTTGGGCTCCCCTTGGTCTTCGTGTGCTTTGGGGGCCACACGCCGTGTCCCTGTACCTGATGCTGTGTGATGTCTCCTGCCCGAGGAAGGTGCTTGTCATTTCTGTGGCTCTGAACGTGCTATCACTGAGGTCCGGTCCTTGAAAAGCGGGGTTAGTTTGTGCCAAGAAAGGTTTTCGAGCTCTTCGGGGGTCCCTGTAAAGGTGCGTCACCCTGGCCTGTCGGCAGGTCTGTGGAGATACAGGAGAGCAGGGGCGGGGGACACACGGGCTGTGCGATCCCTGTTTCCGTGCGGGTCCCTCTGCCCGGTGCGCGGCAGAGACTGGGAGAGCCGCACACATGAGCTGCCAGGCTGGGGCTAGGCCAAGCTGCCCTGCACAAGCTGGGAACAGCTGCAGCTTCTAACCTGCCCCCGTACCCCATGGGCTTTTATTCCAGCCTGTCCTGTCTGACTTGTAAAAAACCTTGGGTTTGCTCCAGGTTTTGTGTGTGAGCCTCACCCCAGTTGGAACCCCATTTGTTTCTGGCACACGTGATACAAGAAGGGAAGGAGAGCGGAAGCTATTGGGGGCCTTTCTGCTCTTTAAAATAGATTGTCTTAGCGACATGCTCTGCCACATATTTGCAATGTCCTGCCATTCTAGAAAGTCTTCCAGGTAGGACTTCTGGACGGGTATCTGTGTGTTCATTTTCTGAATGCCACTGCATGAACAGGTGTCTCTTGACTGAGTAGAAACCCCAGAAGCCAGCCCTAAGGTGTTCACTGTGGGGAGAGAGCTGAGACCCTGGAGGCGAGTGGGTCCCTCCTCCAAGGCCAGGGGCCCCTCTGCAAATTAAGGTGTATTCACCAGTGGTTCAAAGCCCCTGACGCTTGAGCCAGGGGTGACCTTTCAGTGGCTTGCAGCAATGTGGAAAGTGAAAGGACTCTTGGCCACACCCACACCACGCGAGGGTCATCAGCCTTACCTTTGCTTGGTTCTGCAGGTATGGCGTGGTCGGGACAGTGCCTCGAAGGCCTTCGGATGCTGTTACTGTCTCAGATCTCTGATCCTGAACTCAGAAGGGCAGCTCCAGCTGTCGTCTGGACATCCTTGTCTCCCTGGCTCCTTGTCATTTCTGTGGCTCTGAACGTGACATCACCGAGGTCAGGTCCCTGCTTGTCTAACAGGGGCAGTGGAGGGGCAGTGGCCTGACCTCCAGGACTCAGCTCTGTAGAGAGCAGTTCAGCTCCTGGGGACTGGAGATCCGGCCCTATGTGTCTGCCAAGCCTGGCTGTTTTTAAAGATTTTTGAAACGTTTTGATACCTTTTGATACCATTTGCTAATGACCGTTTTGTAGGTTGCCTGCTGGAGTTTTCAGCCTCCTTCCCTCACCCCACCTCCTTGAGCTTGCACCAGACAGCACGTGTCCTGTGGTCAGTGCTGGGTCACTCCCCTTGTGCTGTATCTTGGAGCTCCCTCCCTTCCATGGTTACAGACCAGTAGAGCTCTTGGACTTTGTCAGGTCACATGGTCATGTGTGGCCCCCACCTGAGTGAGAGTCACTGCTTTACCACTCACTCCCTTAAGATGTACCCTGCCCTCCCCGAGTGCCTACCTCAGCAGTGAAAGGATCTCCAGGACTGGCCTGCATATATATCCCCTCTCCTGGGGGCAGTTCTCCACCTGGGGTTTGGCTCGGGTCCCACCTGCCCTTTTAAAGACACATGAAATCCCTAAAAAACTATAATAGTGAACCATCTGCACTTTAAGGAATAAAGTCAGCTTTTTTGGTCAGCTTTTCAGGTTCCTTTCTTTGGTGTTTTTGTTGTTTGTATAGACACAGAATCTAGCTTCCAAGGGTGCTTAGGATCTCAAGAACTTGTCTTTGGTTACCTTAGTTCAAGGAGTTGAATGAATGTATACTTTGGGTGGGGGCGTGGGCGGAGGAGCAGGAGAATAGAGCCTCCCCTGTCAGTGTCCTGACAGGATTCCCACCTTCTCGAAGTTCTGGAAGCTGTCACGTTGGTTCCTTTACCATGGTAGCAAGGGGGCAAGTCCTTTGGAGCAATTCAAGTTCAGCATCACCTCACCAGCCTCCCCCTTCAAAATTTAGTAAGATTTCTGAAGATTAAGTAATTCTCTGGGATGTTCTGTTACCAATGTTACCAAAATCTGTTACTATCTGTTACCGTTACTGATCCTCTGCTTTGTTTTTGTATTTGTCATTTTATGAACCTCCATGCCTTATGTCTGATCTCTTTTTCAATTAATTTTCTGCACGTTAGGGTTTTTTTTTTTTTTTTTTTTGTCCTTTGTAATTTTACACAGAGCATTCAGCTCTGGAGACAACATTAAAATGATTCGCCTGCTAGGCTGTGGTTTATTTTATAATTATATTCCTCGTCTTGTGTGGTTATTATAATGATGTTCGGTCCTGTTTTCTCTGCCCAGATTAAAAAAAAACCTTTGCAGTTGAACCCAAATATAATTTGGAAATTAACCTGATTGCCTTTTAGTGGTAGACTGGGACATTTCGATTCTGATTTCTTTGTACTTTTAATTACTGCATTTTACTAAGAATTTCATTCAGACCCTTGATTGCCACACCCCATCCCATGACCTGAAATGAAATTCTTTGCTTACATTTGTGTCTGTGAGGGTGATTTGCTTAGAAAAGAAATATAAAAACCAGGCAAGAGTTTATGACAAGTAATTTATCTTTATCAAAAAGATACACTTGGCCCTCCCTGGTGGCGCAGCAGGTTAAAGTGCAGCATTAAGAAGCTAAAGCCGGGCCCTCCCTGGTGGCGCAGCGGGTTAAAGCACTGCACTAAGAAACTAAAGCCACTTCCGCATGAGTTCGATCCCCGTCTGCCCCGGAGGTGACCACATGGCGTGGCAGACCTCTCCTGACCCGCCCGCTGCTCCCCTCAGCAGTGTACTTCGTCGATCTGCCTGTTCTGCTCCCCGCTCTGTCTCTGGTGAATCCTCTCACCCTCCACATCTCTGGCCTGTACCCCAGTTCTGTACGAATAAATAAATAAATCTTTAAAAAAAAAAAAAAAAGAAGCTAAAGCCACTTCAGTGTGAGTTCGATCCCCGCCTGCCCCGGAGGTGACCCACATGGCGTAGCAGACCTCTCCTGACCCACCCGCTGCTCCCCTCAGCAGTGTACTTCGTCAGTTGGCCTGTTCTGCTTCCTACTCTGTCTCTGGTGAATCCTCATACACCCCCTCACCTCTGGACTGTACCCCAGTTCTGTGTGCATAAATAAATCTTAAAAAAAAAAAAAGATACACTCACATACCTGTAAGAGTTCACTCCTATCTCCTTTACGAATAGAAACTTGGAGGCCCTCCCTGGTGGTGCAGTGGGTTAGGACATAGCACTGCAAACTGGCCACAGCCACTGCAGTACGAGTTCGATCCCCGGCCAGGGAGCTGACCCACATGGCACAGCAGGCCTCTCCTGTCTTGCCTGCTGTTCCCCTTAGCACCTTAGCAGTGTACTTCTGTCTGTGGTGAATCCTCTCACCACCCCTGCACCTCTGGCCTGTACCCCAGTTCTGTATGCATCAATAAACTAATCTTAAAAAAAAAGAGAGAAAAACTTGGCACTCCCTCCTGCCTGCGGGGTTTTGCCAGAGGCTCACAGACCAGCCTAGTCATGGTCACGGTCAGTCACCTTGTCCCTGAACCTTTCGCAGAGGGCAGTGAGAGGAACCTGCCAGTCCCAAATCCCAGAAACAGAATTTGAATCTGTCTCTCTGTGAGGCAAAAAGGACCCTGCCTGGCAGATGCTCAAATAGCCCTGGTTTAATCACCTCAAACTCAAAAGAATCTTCGGTTAGAATTCTATTACCATTTTGTAGATGAAGCCATAGCGTAGGTTAATTCTATTCCCCAAATCCAGCCCCCTGAGCCACCCAGCTAGATGGACACTGTGTTGGTTTGAGTTGCCTTGAATGCAGAACCTGAGATGAGGCTGAAGGGACAGGTGGTTCCACGGGGTGCCTGTCCCCAGGCAGCTGTAACAAGAGAGGGAGGAGAGGCTAAAAAGGAAGGGCTTTACCTGTGGCTGAGCGATACATCACACAAGTATGAGGACTCTGCTGGGCAGCTTTCAGCCAGGTGTCACGGTCATCAGTGGTTCAGGAAGATACACTTATAAGATGGGGTGTGGGTGGAGTGCTGAGTCAGGTGGTCTCCTGAACGTTCTTCCCCTACCCTCAGTCTGTCTGCTTTGCCATACCAAGCTTCCTATGTGGCAGTAAGCACCCCCTGCCCCACCAGGTGACCGTCTCTAATAGCTGTGGGACTTCTCTTAACTGAGCCTGTGACTGACTTTATTGCATTCTCCTCTTGAGGTTATCACAATGCCCTCCAAGTTTAGGGGTGCTCCTGCCGCCTCCTGGCTGCCTGGGAAGGAAAGCAGAGCATCCCCTGGCCTGTGCCCCCAAGGTCAGGACTGCCTCCACACCTTCGACCCCTCCACTTCTGGCTGCTCTCAGTGCCCAGCTGGCTGGCCAGTGTCTGCAAGGCCTGGGACAGAAAGTGTGTGAAGGAGGACGCCATGTATGGCCATCAGAGCCTGCCCAGAAGGACCCGCCGGTAGACTCGGGGGCAGAGGGCCTGTATCCAGCTCTCTGGGCACCTGCTTGGAGACAGATTTCAACCTACATCTGCCAGCCCAGACCCTACTCTTGAAGCATCCCGATAATGGCCACCGTGTAAGGCCCCTGTGTGGGCTACCATGCTCCTGGGAGCCCCCCAGGATGCAGGTGTGTGAACTCCTTGCTCTCAGCCATCAGTCAAGATCACTGGCCCTCACAGGGGTGGCAGCAGGCATGGGACTGGTATGCCTGCCTGGGACAAAGTGGGACTCAAGCCCATGCCCTCAGAGCCCCGCTGGGGAATGGTCCTCACCCTGTATCGACTGAGGCCAGAGCCCCGTCACAAGCACCTGCCACACGTGGGCACGAAGACAGACTCATCTCACCTCCATGGAGCTGGACAATGCTGAGTGAGTCCTCAAGGTGACATTCACTAAACAGAGTTCTGTACCTGGCAGGCCCACTTAGTTCTGGGGACACGTGGTGACAAGGCAGAAAGACGCTACCTGCCGACTCAAATGCCGATGAAGACCCCTCCTGCAGAGAGAAGGGCAGGCATGATCTCCAGACCGATGTGCCAAACCCACTGGGCAATTTACTTGATGTGGGTATACTGTATGTGAGTGAATTAAAAGCCCAAAGCTTTTTGCTTTAAGCTGTGTGCGAGGTGTGTGTGTTAGAGGAGCCAAGGGCACTGAGGCAGAGAAAGTAGGGAGAAGTGAGATCTGGGGCAAGTCAGAGAGGTGCTGATGGGGGTAGGGGGTGGGGGGGAGACTTGGGCCGGTCTATGAGAGACTCATTGGTGGAAGGAATGGGGTCTGACAGCAGCAACTGGGAGACACAGGCCCCGCCTGGGCTTACTGGTCTTAAAACCACAGCAGTTTCATTAAAGCTCGTGTTGGGCAGGACCCAGTTAGGGCAGTTTATCGCTGCCGGTGGCTTCCGCTTGGCTTCTGTCTTACCTCACTCAGAGAATCTGAGTGTGTGTGCCAGGAGACAGGAAGTGGAAGCTGGCTCTGTGCTTTTCCAAAAGCCCACATGCAATAAAATGTACTGTTTTCACATAGCTATATGTGTAGTTTTGTGAATTTAAACAAATAATCAAAGTATTACTCATTGCAAAAGTCAGAGATGACTGAATAAAGCAAATAATAAGGCAGATGGGTTACTACTCAGCCATGAATAGGAATGAGGTGCTGACTGATGTTACGACATGAGTGAACCATGAAGACATTATGTTGAGTCTTCATGCTAAGAAGTGAATGTAAAACACAGTTTATGGTTCCATTTATGTGCAATGGCCAGAGCAGGCACATTCACAGAGACAGAAAGTAGACAGATGGTTGCTTAGGGCAGCAATGGGATTGAAGATGGGTAGGGAGCAAGAGCGAAGCATAGTGGGCAGTTCTCTCTGATGTGATGCCAGTGTTCTCAAAGTGACTGTGGTTTAAAAACAATCTTGAGGGGCCCTCCCTGGTGGCACAGCGGGTTAAAGAGCAGCACTAAGAAGCTAAAGCCACTTCAGCATGTGTTTGATCCCCACCTGCCCCGGGGATAACCCACATGGCGCGGCAGACCTCTCCTGACCCGCCCGCTGCTCCCCTCAGCAGTGTACTGCAGTCAGTCTGCTTGTTCTGCTCCCACTCTGTCTCTAGTGAATCCTCTCACCCCTCCCCCCCCTGCATCTCTGGCCTGTACCCGAGTTCTATGTGCATAAATAAATAAATCTTAAAAAAATCTTGAATTGTGTCCTTTAAATGAATGAGTTGGGATCTCCCTGGTGGTGCAAAGGGTTAAGTCTCAGCACTGTGAAGCTCTCCACAGCCACTGCAGCACAAGTTCAGTCCCTGGCCAGGGAGCTGACCCACATGCCACAGCAGACCTCTCCTGTCTGGCCTGCTGCTCCCCTCAGCAGTGTATTTAAGTCGGTCTGCCTGTTTTGCTCCCCACTCTGTCTCTAATGAATCCTTTCCCACTACCTCTGGTCTATACTCCAGTTCTTAAGTGCATAAGTAAATAAAAATAAATTTTTTTTTAAAAAGGGTGAATTGTGTGGTATGTGAATTACATCTCAACAAAGCTGTTTAAAACACTGAAGCAGGCCTCCTTCCCTGGTTATGCAGTGGTTTAAACACAACACTGCAAGCTAGCTGCAGCCACTGCAGTGCGAATTGGGTCCCTGCCCCGGAGGTGACCCACACGGTGCAGCAGACCTCTCCTGACCCGCCTGCTGCTCCCCTCAGCAGTGTACTTCGTCGATCTCCCTGTTCTGCTTCCGCTCTGTCTCTGGTGAATCCTCTCACCGCCCCTGCACCTCTGGACTGTACCCCAGTTCATAAATAAATAAATCTTTAAATAAATAAATCTTCAAAAACAAAAATAAAATACTGAAGCAGTAATTCACCTCATTCTCTGAGTTCTATGTGTTGGTCTCCCAGGTAGCTCACATGTGGACCTCCAGGATACAAACCTCTTTGCTTGATTCTAAAACTGGGAACTTTGAGCAAGCAAGGGAGCCATTCTGTGACACAGACCTCGCCGTCCTCCAGAGGGCGCTGAAGAGCGATGGTCTGCAAACTGGATCTTGCACTGTCAGCGTCCAAGCGAGCCCGTTAGAAAAGCAGATTCTCAGGCCCCAGCCATGGTCTATTGAGAAAGCCACTCCTGGATTGGGACCCGGTACTGTGTGTTTTCACATTCCTTCTTGATGAGCCTAATGCAGGCTCAGTTGAACCACTGCTGTCTAGAAGTTTCTGTCTCCGTATCCCATCCACATGCTTTCTTGGGCTATGAGTCTCTGCTAAATTACCAACAGTTCTGCCCGGGTTGTGACAACCCATGGAGGAGTCACCAGGGTCTCTCTGGCCAGGCACAACATGATCTAGGAGTAGCCGAAGCTTCCAGATTGAGGCTAGAAAAGGTCAGAGTGTACCCCTGTGGGGGGCCACACACATGCCTCAGGCACCCCAGGAAAAGTGAGCCTTGTCTGTGGACTTCCTGTTGACGACAGCAGGAAGCCTGGGTGTGGCACAGCCTTTGAATGGGCTCCAGCATCTGCAAGCTGTGAGACTCCACACTCTGCAGGGTGGACTCACTGGCAGAACATGTATGCCACCATAGTGTTTCATCATCCTGAGGGGCCCCAGCCCCTCTCCTCAGCCAGGAGAAGGTGCTCAGAACACAGAACCCCTACAGGTCCTCCTGAGCTTCCTTGTGTGCTGTAGATATTGGCCTTGTTTGTTCCAGGCTGAAATTCAAGAACACTGGGTGCCAACCCAGTGTTCCTCCCTAATTAGCCTGGAGCAAGTCGTCGCTTCTGACTCTCCTGTTTTTAGAATGGGGACTAGATCAGGTCTCTGTGATGTGGCTGGAGCATGGACTCCAGTCAGGAAGGAAGGTTCAACTTTGGTTCTTTCACTTGCCAGTTGGACAAGGTATTAGGGGAAAGGATGTCCTGGATGAGCACTACAGATACCCCCACCCCAGACACCGGAACTACAAATCTCAGTATCACCAAAGCATGCTGGGACCTGAGGGCGGACTTAAGCAGTGATATTTGAATATAAAACCAGACATGTGGGCTCCAGGGGTCTCTTGGCCTCATGGTTCACGGCTTGTCTCTTGGCTCTTCACTGGTTTTCTGTGTGCTATTGGGGTTCCAGGTCAGCAGAAGTAGTAGGATGCATTAATTAACTTCTCTCTCTCACTTTCCCTGAGTTATTAATTTCCCTTCTCTCTTGTAAATAAACCCATGATTAACCATTTGTGTATGTCTGCAGTTGAATCTTAAGCACATGGGTGATGCAGCTCACATTGGGGTGCCCTGTAATGAAGGCACTCTTAAATTCCTATTCCTGATGCACGGGATGAGGTGGCTGGAGATGACTCTTGTCTCTCAGAGTGCAGCCTGCAAAAATCCTTGTCAACTAAACAGCTACCTAAAGACTCTGAAGGTGATGGGGGGACCCCCTCTTGGGGCCTCTCACCAGCAAGACTTACATATTATAACCTCTGAAAATCCCACAGAAGACAACTATTTAATGTGGCTTAAACTAAAGTAGGATTTCACACTGTTTGACCCAGTCCTCTTCCCTTTCTCCACTACAGGAATTTGGCATCAATCAACACAACACCTTTGAGAACTGGGAAATTAAAGACTTCTGTGTCCTATCAACTCACACTCAGTGAGGTAGTGCCTGTCCCATAACCCACATGGAAAGGTGCCACAAAGATGGTGGGTTGACTTTGTAAGACAGATTGCCCAAGAAGCACCGAGGTTTGATTTGGTTACCATGTTTCATGGTCTGGATTGCAGCCTTGCGGATCTGGACTCTGGATTTCGCTAATGCATCTATGATGGTTAATCCTGTATCTCACTTTGACCGAGCCACAGTGCCCAGATAGCCCATGAAGCACTGGCCAAAGCGTTTCCCTGAAAGTATTTTTGGATGAGATTAACACCTGAATCAGTGGAGTTTGAGTAAAGCAGAGTGCCCCCCACAATGTGGGTGGGTCTCATCCAATCAGATAATAGCCTGAATAGCACAAGACTGAGGTCCCTGGAGAGAAGGAATTCTCCAGCACACTTCCCACCAACTTGCACTGAAACATTCATTCTTCCTGGAACTCCAGGCTGCTGCCACCCTCAGACTCTGGATTTGCCAGCCTGCATAATCATGTGAGCCAATTAAAATAAATGTTCCCTCATCCCTCCCTCCCCCTGACCTGTGTGTGCTATATCCGCACTCAGTTCTGTTTCTCTAAAGACCCCTGGTGACTGCAGGAGCCACAGGAGAATGGACTCAGGGACTCATGACATGAGCCTGAGTCTGAAAGATAACAATGGGAGCATGTTCCCCCAAGAAGGGACCTTGGCTGACAGGCTGGCCATCCACTGGCCTTGGGAAAGAGACATAGGTGTATGTGGAAGCCACTCGCCTTGGTTGATCTAGCTGCTTCCATTGTAACAACACAGACCCCAAAGAGCAGCCAGTGCGGCACCATCATCCTCCAGGAGACACACTTACCACTCGGAGGCCAGTGGGTGACTATGGACCCTTTGTCTCAATTTATCTTGCACTGGAACTTCATGAATGGTCCAGCACATATTCTGCTAGCGTGTGACCCGCTGACAAGTGTCCCATAGCATAGCTCATGGATGAGTCACCCATACAACCTTGGGATTCCTAGTCCACATTTTACAAAGCCAGGGGCTCTTTTTTTTTTTTTTACTATGTAAAACATTATTATTTAATATTAAATTAAAAAATCAAGCTACAGTAAAATCATACAGAATGATACTATGTAAATTACTTAAATAATCAAAGAAAATAGGAAGGAAGATGCCATAAATAGATAAACTACAAACACTGCTGGCAGGGTTACCGATGACAAATTCTTTTCATTATAGTTTCCGATTCTGAATGATGTTTCAATTTTGTGTTCTAAAAGCTGAAATGCCTGGCAGCACAAGCAAAAGAATCAGGACCATGAACTGCATTTTGTATGCCATCGGTTCCAAAGAGGGCTCTGATGCTTCCAGGAGCACCCAGGAGCACGTGCCAGCTCAGAGTTCGCAGGTCCATGAAGTCTCTTCCACCCACATATAGTGTCATCTTTTAAAATTTCCATGACAATAATAGGACCACTTGAACTGGATCAGCTCATATAAAAATCGCTTTAATTGATGGTCTGTGTGAAAATCTGTTGCTTCTTTTCTTGAAAGCATCTTCATTTTGAGTTTGGCTATGGTAAATCCAGCTTTGTTTATTATTTCAATTATTTCTGCAGCTTTGACATTGCATCTGGTTTAATCAGGGTTAATGCTACTAAAAGATGTCTTCTCACCTGACCCCATGATATCAGGTTCTGAGGAAAGCAAAAAAGATTTAATGCATATCAATTGGCAAGGAGGAAGTTGATAAACTGAAATCTGCAGCTTATCCACCTATCATCTCCCTATCTATCCTCTATCCGCTCACCTTCCCAGCCATCTACCTCCACCCAGGCATCTATCCTTCTACTTATTTCTATCTTGTTGCGTCAGCATCGTCAGCATCGCGGGGGTATGAAACAGGAGTCTCCAGGAGGCAGCCTGCGGCTCCAGAGCAAGGTCCTGGCCTTTTCACTTTTTTATTGACAAAGAAAGGTGGGTCAACCTGAACACTGGATTTTGGCTTTAGGGAGGGTGAGACCAATGATAAACACCCAGCTCCCACCCACAGCTGCAATCTTCTTAGCAAGGCATTTCCCTGGGACATCAGTCAGCATCCCCCAGGGCATTCCCGGTCATACCTGGGGATGTATATCTATTGCCCAGGGTAATCAAGGGCCCTGCTATGCTCTAACTTGAAAAGAGCCTGAAAGCTACACCCATACTGTTTCTCTGTAGAACCCTGAATGCTACAATGTGGTAAGTGAAATGTAGAGAAGACTTAGGCATAAAGACTGCTCATTAATATTCATCAGAGTGAACAATTAGAAACAATTTATGTCCATGAAATGTGCAAGGGACAAAATATTGTGAAATCTTTAAAATAATGTTTGTGTCATTGAATCAGGGAACCCAGGAGGGGAAGGGGTAACAGAGAGAGCACAGGGACTACGGTGATAGACTGTGGGTGCTTTGGTGGTGGGAAAATCAGGGAGAACACGCAGAAGGAGAGAAATCATATATTGCCCCAAAATGAGCAGCGATGTAAGAAAAAGTATTACATTTTAAAAATAAAAAGCTTGTGATTTTTTTTCTTTTTTTAAAAAAAGGGATTTATGGGCCCTCCCTGGTGGTGCAGCCAGTTAAAACACAGAACTAAGAACCTAAAGCCACTTCAGCATGAGTTCAATCCCCACCTGCCCTGAAGCTGACCCACATGGCACCGGCAGACCTCTCCTGACCCGCGGGCTGCTCCCCTCAGCAGTGTCTGCTCCCCATTCTGTCCCTGGTGAATCCTCTTAACGCCCCTGTACCTCTGGCTTGAACCCCAGTTCTGTATGCATAAATAAATCTATATTAAAAATTTAAGAAAAAAAGGGGGGGATTTATTGGGCCCTCCCTCGTGGTGCAATGGGTTAGGGCATAACCTTGCAAGCTAGCCGCAGCCACTTCAGTGCAAGTTCAATCCCCTCACCCCCACTCCACCGCCCTGTAGGCGATCAGCATGGCCCAGCAGACCTCTCCTGCCCTGCCCGCTGCTCCCCTCAGCAGTGTACTTTGTTGATCTGTCCTGCTCCCCACTCTGTCTCTGGTGAATCTTTTTACCACCCTTGCACCTCTGGCTTGTACCTCAATTCTGCATGCATAAATAAAGAAAATCTTTAAAAATATATTTTTTCATTTATGCACACAAGAACTGACTGGGGTGCTGGCCATAGGTGCAGGGGGGGTGGATTCACCAGAGGAAGTGGGGAGAAGAACAAGCAGATTGACTGAAATACACCAGTGAGGAGAGCAGCAATCAGGTCTGCTGTGCCATGTGGGTCACCTCCCTGGTGGGGGATGGAACTCATGCTGTCATGACAGTGGATACCTTCACAGTGCTGCGCTTTAACCCATTGTGCCCCGAGGGAGGGCTCTGTGTTGGTTACTTTCTAAGTCTCCTTCAAGTAAATGTAATTCTCACCATTATGTGAAAAATATATAAAAAAGGATTGACAAGCTATATATCAAAAAGAAAAAAATCAAGAGTGGCTTTCTTTAAAGATAAATGAGTTTTTTCTTCTTTTTGCTTTGGTGTACCTTCTTTCCCACCTGAAATTTTGTTGCCTTTATAATTGGGAAAAAATAAAACAAACAAAATGCTTAGAAGCAGGATGAAGCCTCAGTCTCCTGCTTCTCACCCTTTATCCAATTGGCTTGAGATTAAGGGTAGTAAGGACAGGTGATGGCGCACCAGGTCCCCTCCTGGGAGGCCACTATTCCCAGAATCTGCCCATGAAATTAAATTCAAAATTATTGTATAACTAATGTATCAATGGTGCTAATGGCAGCACCATTATCTTTTATGCAAATCACTTGTAGTTAATCCTGGAGCGAGCATAGCATAGTAATTACCTATCAAATGGTAATTATGCTTCTGTTAATTTTTAAGCTTCCATTAAAAGAAATCATTTTAAATTGGAGACAAATAATCCATGTCACAAGCCAGTTAGTCAGAAAAAAAAAAAAGTGTGCGTGTTTGGAATTCCCAGGACGATCACTATAATTTACCCCCGTTGTGAAATGCCTACTATGTTCCTGCAGTGGGCAAAGCATTTTGCCTTATATGCCTCACATTCTTATTTTTCTTTTTTTTTTTTTGCACATTCTTTTTTTTTTAATATCATTCTTCATTTTGCTTATTTGCACATTGTTATTTGCACATTCTTTGCTGCCATGCAGGAGGCTATCTAGTTATCAGAAGATTATGGGTGGAGAAACAGAGACTGAGAAAGGTTAAATTGCTGGTTAAGGGGCCAAGGTAGAATCTAGGAGTTCTTAACTCAGCAATGTGGCCATTTGGCCATAGAATGTGTTAGCAAATTGCTGGATCATAAGGAAGCTCCATTTTTAGCAACCTAGGACACAAAAACAATAATTCAAAAAGACACATGCACACCCATGTTTATTGCTGCCCTATTTACAATTAGAAGATGTGGAATCAACACAAATGTCCAAAAATAGATGACTGGATCAGGAAGACATGGTACATATACACAATGGAATATTACTCAGTGGTCAAAAAAGATAAACTCATGCCATTTGTGGCAACATGGATGGATCTGGAAGGGATCATGCTTAGTGAAATAAGCCAGAAAGAAAAAGAAAAATACCAGATGGTTTCAGTCATAGCAGGAGTGTAAGGGATCAGGAAAAAATATATATATATAGTAATTGTAATAAAGTAAAAAAAAAATAACATCAAATATAAACCAGAGACATTCTACAAGGGAGGAGAGGGAACAAGATCAAAACAGGTGGGAAGAGCACACGGGACTGTGGTGATGGCACATGGGGAAGTGGTGGGAAGCCCACGGGGGTCACAACCAAGATGAAAAAAATACATACAAAAGGGGGTCACAACTGAGATGAAAAAAAATATACAAAATGAAGAACAATGTAAAAACATGTATTTATAAAATACATTTAAAAAAATGTGTTACTGAGACAGGCGTGTTCCCCCTTTGGTGCTCACAAAGGGATGCTGATAGGAAGACGAGACCAATGTGCTGGACCCCCTGTTATTTTCCTGGCTTGCATTTCTCTGCCCCATCAAGTTGGGAAACAGAGGTTCTAGGTATAAATACCTCCTCCTGGACTGCCCCCCGCCCCCGCCACGTAGTCCAGCAAATCAGAAATATGGCCTCTAGGCCTGTCACTCACCTTTCATGTTAGTTGATGGATGCCATTATGTCAACATTTTGTATTCTTTCCCCTGTGACCCAGCTCCTCTGCCATCCTATTCAGGAGAGCTTCTTTGGGAAGTCTGAATTTTCTTCAGCTTCAGGAATGGCGATATCCAGGAAAGAAAGACAAAGAAAACTAAAGATGAGCATAGTGAGTGAAAGCACTCTTCGTATGCATGGTTTCAGGGATCCTGAGTAAAGGAGCCATTCATGTCCCATCTGGATACTCCCTTCCCTCCTCTGGCATGTTACTGGGTATTTGATCTTCACAGTTAATGATAAATAGATTTCAGATAACATGCTCCATAGAGCAAGCCATAATTAGTGCTCCAGTGGATAACGTGAGACTCGGTTGGACTCTGGACAAAAAAAACCTGTGTTGGTTTTACTACTAAAAATGGAGCTTCCGTATGACCCAGCAATCCCACTCCTATATACCCAAAAGACACAAAAACACTGATTCAAAAAGACACCTGCACCCCCATGTTTATTGTTGCTGTGTTTACGATTGGAAAGACATGGAATCAACCCAAATGCCCCAAAGTAGATGACTGGATTAAAAAGATGTGGTACATATATACAATGGAATATTACTCAGCAATCAAAAAAAACTCATGCTTTTTGCAGCAACATGGATAGAGCTAGAAAAGATCATGATTAGTGAAATAAACCAGAAAGACAAAGAAAAATACTGGATGGTTTCTCTCATAGCAGGAGTATAACAAACCAGGTGAGAAAATAATAATAATAATGAACAGTTATATACCAGAGACATTTTATGAGGGTTGAGTGGGGAATGGGATAAAAAAATGGGAGAAAGTGCACTAGACTATGGTGATGGCACACGGGTGATTTAGTGATGGGAAACTCATGGGGATTACAACTGAGATGGAAAAAGGCACAAAATGATATAAAAATAAACTATTCTTTTTTTTTTTTAATAAAATCCTGTGTTGGTTTTATAAAGTGACACAGAGACAGAGTTACTTTGGGAAGGAGGCCATGTGACAATGGAGGCAGAGACTGGAGTGATGAGACTCCAAGTTGAGGAATGACCTGATGGCCTTGGAATGATGCATGGAATTGATGCTTCCTAAGAGACTTCAGAGGAACCAATCCTAGGAAAACTTGATGTCAGAGTTCTAGCCTCGAGAGTTGTGAGAGCACAGATTTCTGTTGTTTGAAGGTCCCCAGATTGTGAAACTTTATTCTGGCAGTTCTGGGTCACTCATGAACTACTTAGTTTCTTTCCTGAGACACAGGAGACTTTATCACCCCCCTGCCCGCACTCCCCCCCCCACGGTGGTGCAGCAGGTTAAAGCACAGCACTAAGAAGCTAAAGCCACTTCAGCATGAGTTCGATCCCCACCCCAGAGGTGACCCACATGGCACGGCAGACCTCTCCTGTGCCGCCCACTGCTCCCCTCAGCCATGCACTTCATCTAGCTTCCTGTTCAGCTCCTCACTCTGTCTCTGGTGAATCTTCTCACCGCCCCTGCACGTCTGGCCTGTACCCCAGTTCTGTGTGCATACATAAATCTTAAAAAAAAAAAAAAAAAAGAACTTCCAGATAGCCACAATGAAACTTAAAACTGAGCTGTAGGGGCCTCCCTGGTGTCACTAGGGGTTAAGTGCAGCACATGAAGTCTCCTCAGCCACTGCAGCACAAGTTCAATCCCCAGCCAGGGAGCCGACCCACACTGTGGCGCAACAGACCTCTCCTGTCCTGCCCCCTGCTCCCCTCAGCAGTGTGTTTCAGCAGATCTGCCTGCTCTGCTCCTCACTCTGTCTCTGGTGAATCTCTGGCTTGTACTCTGGTTCTTATTTCTTTATTTGTGTGCACAAATAAATAAACCTTTAAAAACAAAACAAAACAAAAACGCTGAGCTGTCGCTGGAGACTCTTCCTATTCAGCCCTACCTCCTCACTTCTCCTCCAGGGGCCACCCCTCTCCCCATGCTGACAGCTCCCCTGTCCCCACCGTCCCTCCTGCATGCCTTCTGGAGCCTTCCTTTCATGGCTCAGCTCGCTCCTCCTCCTCCTCATGGGGCCTGGACTTTCACTCCCATAATTCAGATGCCACAGTTTTAAGAATCTGCCACCTTTGCTCCATCTATCCCTTTTTCCTTTCTGATTTTCCTCAAACAGCTTAAAGCAAATGATGTAACTGTAAGGGTTTTGTGTTTTTTTTTAAGATTTATTTATGCATACAGAACTGGGGTACAGGCCGGAGGTGCAAGGGGGGTGAGAGGATCCACCAGAGATGGAGTGGGGAGCAGGACAGGTCAAGTAATGAAGAACACTGCTGAGGGGAGCAGCGGGTGGGTCAGTGGAGGTCTGTGGCTCCATATGGGTCACCCCCGAGGTGGGGATTGAACTCATGCTAAAGTGGCCTTAGTGTCTTAGGGCTGCGCTTTAACCCCTGCACCACCAGGAAGGGATCACCTGTGCGGTTTTTAGCATACAGCTCTTCATAAAAAAAATGACAATCACATCAAATACATATTATACCACAGACTGATAGCTGCAGGAAGTGCTGTGGAGAAAAACACCTCAGGCTGACAGTGGGCACTGTGTGAGGGCCACCTCTCGCTCTAGAGGGCAGGGAAGTCCTTTCACAGAGGTGGTTGCAGAGTCACTTGCCAACGAGGGGATGCTCAGGGCAGGCAGATGAAGGCATGCACAGCATGTAGAGGAGACTGCCGGCTGGCCCCCAATTATCATTCTGATATTTCTTGGCCTTGGGTCTCTTTACATTCCTCAAAATCATTGCTGAACCTCGCCCAAAGCTTGTGCTTTATTGGGGGTTACAGTGCAGGGATGAAAATGGAAACATTTAAAGAAATGTGTAACAAGTGTATTACTATAATAAACATTTATGTCAATATAAAAGTAATCTTTCTTTTTTAAAGATTAATTTATTTATCTATGTATACAGAACTGGGGTACAGGCCAGAGGTGCAGGGGCACTGTGAGGATTCACCAGAGGCAGAGTGGGGAGCAGAACAGGCAGATTGATAAAGTACATTGCTGAGGGGAGAAGCAGGCAGCTCAGGAGAGGTCTGCTGCGCCATGTGGGTCAGCTCCCTGGCTCGGGATTGAACTCGTGCTGGAGCAGCTGTGGAGAGTTCCATAGTGCTGCACTTTAACACGTAGCACCACCAGGGAGGGCGCCAAAAGTAACCTCTTTCTTTCTTTTTTATAATATAATAATAATTTATTTTTACAACATTTTGTGCCTTTTTCCATCTTAGTTGTAATCCCCGTGGGCTTCCCATCACCAAATCACCCGTGTGCCATCACCATAGTCCAGTGCATTTCCCTCCCTCACCCCCACTTTTGATCCCATTCCCCAATCCACCCCATAAAATGTCTCTGGTATAGCTAGCTGTTCTTTATTATTGTTATTTTGTCGTCTGGCCCGTTATACTCCTGCTATGAGTGAAACCATTTGGTATTTTTCCTTTTCTTGCTGGCTTATTTCACTCAGCATGATCTTTTCCAGTTTCTTCCATGTTGCTGCAAAAGGCATGAGTTTATTTTTTTGGTTGCTGAGTAATATTCCATTGTGTATATGTACCACATCCCCAAAATAACATCTTTCAATGAAAACAATTACTTTTTTTTAAAAGATTTATTTATTTGTGCATACAGAACTGGGGTACAGGCCAGAGGCTCAGGGGCAGTGAGAGGCTTCACCAGAGACAGAGTGGGGAGCAGAACAGGAAGATGGATGAAGTACACTGCTGAGTGGAGCAGTGGGCGGGTCAGGAGAGGTCTGCCGCGCCATGTGGTCATCTCCGGGGCAGGCAGGAATCGAACTCATACGGAAGTGGCTTTAGATTCTCAGAGCTGCGCTTTAACCCGCTGCACCACCAGGGAGGGCCACTTTAAAAAAAATATTTACTTATTTATGCATACAGAAACTGGGGTACAGGCTAGAGGTGTGTGTGGGGGGAGGGTGAGAGATTTCACCAGAGACAGAATGGGAAGCAGAACAGGCAGATGGACTGAAATCCACTGCTGAGAGGAGCAGTGAGAAGACAGAGAGGTTAGCTGTGCCCTGTGGGTCAGCTCCCTGGCCGGGGATCGAATTCCTGCTGTGAGAGCTTCATAGTACTGAGGCTTACCCTGCACTATCAGGGATGCCTTCAATAGAAATTTATGTGACAAGATCATTAGCTTTATTTTGTGTTTTTGTCAAGCTCTCAGCTGTTGGCTTAATAAGAAAACTGCTGGATTTCCATAGCTGATCCTGAGCTCAGTCTGTTGCAATACGTTGCTTTGATTGAAATGTATGAAGAAAATCCAGCTTCACACACATAATGGAGCTGAGAAAGGGAGGGAAGAGTCTTTTCCTAAAAAGAATGTTCCTCAAAGGCATAGCCTTTCTGGGTAATTGTGGGTATTTTTCTTTGTGGACCTGCCAAAGGCAGACAAATTTCTAAAAGGAAAATTGCAAAGTGGAATGTAAAATCATCTCAAAGAACTTTTTGTTCTCTGTTAGATAAGAATACATTTGTCTCTCTTGTACTTGAAAGGATCTTTTCCTCATGCATGATTTTATAACTTCATACATCACATAGATCATTTGGAAAATATTGATTCACTGAGTTACGCAAACCTTCCAAATTTTGAAACGTTCACTTACAAAATCTCACTTCTTATATTGCCACCAATCTCATCAGAAAAACTCTTTAAACTGGCAATGTGTCCAGCTTACAATGGACATTTGAGTTTCCCAAATTCTGTTTGCTTGAATGTTCAAATGTTCTCATCAGGAATAGATGCTGTCAAATGCCCCGAACCTTTCTATGCAAACGTCACCTTCCTTTCTAGGCAAGTCTCCCACCTGGCCATGTCTAGGGTGCTTCTTCCTTCCTTCCTTTTGAAAAGATTTTATTTATACATGCAAGAACTGGGGTGTAATAAGCCAGAGGTTCAGGGGTGAGAGAATTCATCAAAGATAGTGGGGAGAAGAACAGTTAAATGTACTGAAATACACTACTGAGAAGCAGAGGGCGAGACAAGAGGTCTGCTGCGCCATGCAGGTCAGCTCCCTGGCAGGTGGGCCCAGGATTGAGTGTGCTGCAGTAGCCGCCAAGAGCTTGATAGTGCTGTCTTTAATCCCTGTGCCACCAAGAAGGCCCGAGGTGTTTCTTTCTTTCTTTCTTTTAAAGATTTATTTATTTACACATACATAGCTGGGGTACAGGTCAGAGGTGCAGGGGCAGTGAGAGGATTCCCCAGAGACAGAGTGGGGAGCAGAACAGGCAGATTGATTGAAATACATGGCTGAGGGGAGCAGGGGAGGGACAGGAGAGGACTGCCACACCATGTGGGTCACCCTCTGGTCAGGAATCAAACTAATGCAGAAGAGGCTGAGGCTGGCTACCTAATGCTAAGGTTAAACCCACTGCACCACCAGGGAGGGCCCCGGGATGTCTCTTTTTACTCACCTTTTCTCTTTGCAAAAACAGGAGTGACAGCTTTCCTGCCTAAGCAGGTGCCTCTCTATTTCTCTTTTTGCAAATAAACCTGTCACTTTAAAATATAAAAATGAAAAACCAAAACCAAAAGCATTGCTTTCCTTTCTAAAGAGTCTGGGGATAATAATGATACTTCTCATCATTTACTTATCTCTTGCTGTATGCTGGGTAGCTTGCTAAGCAATTTACAAGTCATCTTGTTAATACATCCATCATTTACCAGGACTTTGTGAGCTCATATTTCTCCTATTTTACAAATGAGGAAACTGAGGTCCAGAGAGGTTAAATACTTGCCCAAGGTCATACAACTATCCAGAAAAGAATTTTCCTGGTAGGACAGGTCTAACTGACATCATCTGCTTCCTTGGGCCCAGGAATTATCACTTGTTAGCCTACATGTCCCTTGGTTTAGATGGGGAGATATGCTGCCTCCTGTCACAAACACCCTCACCAAGATTCAACTCAAATGTTACCTTCTTAGAGAAACCTTAAACTCTCCTTGGGTAATAAGGAAAAGTCCCTTGGCATTTGTTGAACGACAGTTAAAAGTACCAGCACTTTATTTCACATGCTAAACATATAATTTTATTTCAACATGCTAAAAAAGTAGGTGTACTAACCCCTGTGTTAAAATCCTTTGTTGGTATAACAAATGGTTACACGTTCACAGATTAAAACCAACACACATTATCCGCCTCACAGTCTTGTAGATGAGAAGATTCATCAGATAAAATCAAAGTACAGGCAAGGCTATGATGCTTCAGAAGGTTCTAGGAGAAAATCTTCATGCTTTTTCTAGCTTTTAATGGTTACAGGTGTACCTGGGCTCATGACTCCTTCCTCTTGCTTCAGATACAGCTGCACAGAATCCTGAAATAAAAATCAACCTCTCTCCCTTTCTTACCTCTTCCCTCCTCATTCACTTCTATTTGCTTCTATTGTCACATCTCTGTGTCTAGTTCTCTGGCTTCATCCCGCTTTCCCTTATGAAGAAGCTGTGATGATTTTGGTTCCCCCAGCTAATTCAGGGCCATTGCTGCACGCCAGGGACCCTCTTTCAATCACATCTGCACGCTCCCTCTGCCACCGCACAGGTCACATATCATAGGTCACAGTGATTAGGAAATGGACGTTTTTGGGGAGGGGAGATGGCCTGACTCTGCCTAACACCTCATTTTACAAAGGAGCCACAGAAGTTCACATAGGTGAATGGGGGAGTTTGGCATTTCTTAATTTGAAGTTCCTCCATTGCCCTCAGACTCATTGCAAATAGCAGGACCTGCTAAGCACTCCAGAGTCCACCATGCAATTCAGATCTTGAATTGAAATCATGTATTAATATCTCTGTGAGTGATTTGAAAAACAGAATTGGGTCTTATTTACTATAATTTTTATAGTTAAAAACAAATCACCAAAGGACAGTTATCTCCTGAAGTCTTGTGTGTTTTAAGATTTTATTTATTTTATTTTATTTCTTTATTTTTAAAGATTTATTTATTTATTCATATAGAACTGGGGTACAGGCCAGAGATGCGGA
>NW_004567129.1:3902729-3904455 GCF_000260355.1 Condylura cristata | reverse complement strand
AGGAGAGGTCTGCCACGCCATGTGGATCTCCTCCGGGGCAGGCGGGGATTGAACTCATGCGGAAGTGGCTTAAGCTTCTTAGTGCAGTGCTTTAACCAGCTGTGCCACCAGGGAAGGCCGAGATTTTATTTATTTTTACGTAGAAGAACTGGGGGGTAGGCCAGAAGTGTGAGGAGTCAGGGGTGGGTATGTGAGAGGATTCACCAGAGACAGAGTAGAAGCAAGCAGATCTACTGAAACACACAGCTAAGGCAAGACAGGAGAGGTCTGCTGTGTCATATGTGGTTCAGAACGTTGGCCTGGACAAACACAGGCTGTGTTTAGGTGATAGCACTGAGACTTAACCCCCTACACCACCTGGGAGGCCCCTCTTCAATCCATGTGTGTTTATAACTTTTCTGGGATTGTGATCATAGTTTGAATACAAAATCTTAACCTGTTTTCCAGCTTTCATTATAACATTTTCCAAACAAAACAGAAATGTTATATCAGTTGTTAAAAAGACTTACCAGTTTAGAAAAATGTCCTGAAATCCAATCAAAATTCCCAAGTTGTTTTTGGTTATGTCGTTTAAGCTCTTTTTTTTTTTTTTTTAAAGAATAAGCCCCCCACATATTTTTCGTGGCATCCAATTCTGAAAATTCCTTGTTCATCTCTGGGTCTGGCAAGAGTAGGCTCTGATAAACATGTTCGTTGAGGAGTACAACCAGTGAAAATGATTTCAAGTAATAATTACAGCTGATTTTCATGGAGGGCTGGTTCTCTTGGCTAGTGTGCTTGCAGTCATGCAACTGATCTTCACAAAAATCTGAGAGTTAAAGACATTTTGTTAGAGGTTTTGTTCCTCATTTCATTCCTAGGTGAGGAAAAAAGACTTACAGGAAGGGAAGAACTTGGAAAGGGGCCAAATCGGCTGCAGCTTCAGGTAGGGGCTGTCTATTTCTTGAGCTAGTGCCACAATGGCTGGTCTGTCTGTATTTTTTTTAATTAAATTTTTTTTTTTATTTATACATACAGAACTGGGGTACAGGCCAGAGGTGGGCTGGGGGTGAGAGGATTCACCAAAGAGTGGGGAGCAGAATAGACAGATCTACTGAAATACACTGCTGAGGGGAGCAGCGGGTGGGTCAGGAGAGGTCTGCTGCGCTCTGTGGGTCAGCTCCCTGGCCAGGGATCGAACTTGTGACACAGTGGCTATAATGGTTTCATAGTCCCGTGCACCAAGAGGGTCCCTGTCTGTATTCTTATATGTGTGAAGCAGGTAACATTTTTGGGGTGATTACAGTTTGCTAGGTTCCAATGCTATGAGCTTTAAACATTTATTTTGTTTGCTGAGATTTTCTAATGTCTTGCCATAGGCGTGGCACAGAGTAGGCGCTATGACAATGTGTAATGAAGAGTGTCCATAGCCAGGAACTCCGCCAGGATGGTCAGCGCAGACTTCCGAAGATCCGGCGTAGGGTCCCCAGACTCCGGCGATCTCAGGCCGCCGCCACCGGGCTCGAGCTGTCCTGGGTCCCGCCCAGCGCCGAGGTGGCCTCTAGCAAGTAGGCAGCCCGAGTCACTGGGTGCTTGGGCGTTCTCAACTCCCTACCCCGACTTTTCCTCCTCTCTCTGCGGATGGGCTCCGAGAGGCCCGGCGCTTACTATCCAGCACCCGGCCAAGGCGCGCGGGCTCAGAGTCCACCCAGCCGGCTCCCGCCGCGCACGCCCACCTGTCGGCCGC
>NW_004567129.1:3881392-3902450 GCF_000260355.1 Condylura cristata | reverse complement strand
GCTCCCTGCCCGGAGCGAGCGTGTGGGAGTGGGGGAGGGCGCCGGGACACGCTGCCCGGGACTAGGCCCCGAGCCTCCCGTCGCCTCTGCGCCCGCGCTGCGGGGGCCCTGCTTGGAGAGGTCTGGGGGCGCGAAGGGGTTAACTCCCCGGGCCGACCGGGCGCGCAGGGCGTGGAAATGGGGCCCGGCGGCGAGCTGCTCTTAGGGACCGTGGGGTGGGGGCGGCGCGCGGGAGCCCCCCGGAGCGACCGAGCCTCCCAGGCAGCTCTCAGGTCGCCCCTCTGCCCGCAACGAGCCGCCAAGGTTGGGGGCACCCTATTTCCCTTTTGCCTCCCAGAGGTTGCCTCCTCAGCTTAATAGATCACTGGGGTGTTCTGCTTACCTAGTCTCCAGTCACTCCGGAGCAGCCGTAGGTTACTGTTGCAAAGAAAACTAGCAATAAGTAGCAAGAACCGCACTTTTACTTGGAATGGAGTGAACATCTTTTGCACGAATCTCGCTGCCCGGCGTCCCTTTAACAGACATTGGCTAAAGCTTTGGGGCCGAGTCTACTCATTCGGGTAGTGTAGAGAGTAAAAATGCACCTTTGGCTTTTATTTTGGGAATGTACGTGTAGGGTTGAGTTCTTATTTCCCTCTCCCACCCCAGCTCGCCCAAATTACATTTACCCTGGATAAAAACCGGCTTGTGGTATTATTTGTCAGGCTGGCTTTCACATCGCCCGTGGTTTGATATTCAATCCCTAGAAATTATCGCTTTTATACGATCTCAATATGTTTTTGTGTTAAATAAGGGAAAATGAAACAAAGTAGCTGGTGGCCAGTAAATCCTCTTCATATTAGCAGTTGGTTTTGTTGCCCTTTTGGAAGTAAAGTCAGTTTTAATTGTGGCATCTCATTAATTGTGGCATTGCATACGCGAAAACCTTTTTTTTTAAAATTAGGTTTTCGAAGAAGCTGCAATTTCGTTAAATTTTTGATTCTTTACTTTGCATTAGGATGTTCCCTTTCATGTTTTGGTTCACTTTTACGTATACTTTTGTAAGGATTGAGTATAGTTCTTTGCACAAAAGTTTTCTTTTAGTAGTTTTTTGCTTGGTGTATTTAGAGTAAGTTTTACAAATGCGTGATTCACAGATATTTTTAAAAGAAATTTGATATTTGCCTTTTTGACAACCAAAAGTAGTTTTTAGCACGTAAAAGATTTATAGTGAACTGATATGCAGTAGAGTGATTTTGAAATGAAGAAAGCATGTTGAGTCATCATTCAGTTTCATTGTTGTGAGTACTATCACAATGCAAAAATTATAAAAGTGGTCATAATGTATGACAGTAATTGTGATTGCATTCATTGTTCTAGTATTTGTTTTATACAATATTGCCAGGACAAAGCTTTAGAAAAGTGGAGTGGCAGAAGTTAACTGAACATAATTGTTATCAACACTTTGGTGTTAACATTTTAAAGTTTGATTTAAATTTTTTTTTGCTTTAAATTGTGATTTAAATGCTTTTGAGTTCTGTTATGAAGAAGGTAGTAAGTAAAGTCATCTGATATTCTTTTTGAAAGAATAAAAATGAAAATAATGAATTCATCGATGATAGTATTTAATTATTGGATCCTGCTTGAGTCAGTCTGAGCATTTTAATAAATTTATTTTATTTAGCGGCTTAATATCCTAAGGCATTCTACAGCCTCAGTGGCCATTCATTAATTCAACAAATACTGTTGGAGTACTTTACATGTGCTCAGCAATAACTGTGCATGTTACTTGTTTGCCATTCACAAACTGTAAGACTCCTGTTTTAAAATTGGACCACTAAAGTTACAATTTTACAAATTAGTATAGATTTAGATCTTATTAGAAAGTAATGACTGAACTCTGTTCCCTGGATTGAAGCAAAACTCAAACCTTTTAATGCCATTAGCTTTCGGCATTTATTTCTTTCATCAAGTAAAGATGATGAACTTTGAGAACTGAAATGTAAGTACCTCTCTAATTTTTGAATACTTGTCATGAGGGAGCCTATTAAATGATTTGGACTAATTAATTTGAACCAACCAATTCTTATTCCTCAGACCAGAAGTTCTTGTAATTTTTAGTGGCATCCCCACCCCATCCTTCTCATTAATGTGGCTGTCCTGGTCCTCCTCAGCCGCAGAGGTTTTCCCCCACTTCCTTTTCATTATTGCAATACTGGGGCTATCATATCATCTTTACAAGGTGGAATTTCTTGGCTCCACTTTAGGGCATATGGCATAGTGTGGGTAGTGTATTGGTGAGTATTTGTTTATAACTGACAGCTGCATTAATAATTCTTGAAAGAGACTGTTTTTTATTGCCCACATAGTGAGCAGCAGAAGTAAATACTGAAATACTGATAGAATATTGGATGATACCAGTTTTCCTCTGTATAGCAAATTACTGTGTCCAAGATTAGATAGCTGTTAAACCTCTGGGAGTGATTGGTTGCCTCAAGGTTTCTGTATTTCTGCATGCCCACCCACAGATCATCCAGGACCCCACCCTCACGCTCTTGAGCCCATCTAGTTGGGCCACAGTACACTGAAATGGGTGTTTAAGAAGTGGACCCGCCTCCTTCTAAAATTCCCTCTGGAGCAAAAGACAGTACAGACTTTTACTCTAGTGCTCTTTTCTGTGGAACTGACGTCATTTAAAGAGTGGTTCACATAGGAAACCTTGAGGAAAGGGTTTCAAAGCTTAATGACTACTTAATGCCAAGCTTAGAGGACCATTTCCTTAGTGTTGTGCACAGACTATAAATATACAAATAATAGAGAAAAGTTGTGTCATCCCTACTTAATGATCCCTAGTTCTATCAAGGAAATATTTAAAAAAAATTTTTTTTATGAATTTCAGCCAGGTAACTACTTTAGTAATGGACCTGATTTTTCAGGTGCACATTAAAGGTGCTTAACAGTTGAGGGTACTTTCTGATAGTATACTAAAGTATGAAAAACAGCAGGGAGAGCTGGCTTTTGAATTTGTAATTAAGCTGTCGCATTTCTATTTACTGCCATACATGCAAGAATCATTGTGACACAAAACAGATAAATCATTTGCAGTGGAATTCACTGGCCCTGGGCCATTGGGTTACTGTCATTTGTCACTTTAGTGCTACTTCAGCAGTGTAGAAGCTCCTTTCCAAAGACTTACATATGCTTGGGCTGCAGTTTTCTGGTTATTGAGGTGATCCCCTGACAGGGCTTTCTGTGACCATTTTTGTCAGTCCAGGATGTTTTGAGAACTAGTTCAGGTAAAAGTATGGCAACACATGAGGTCTGTTAATAGTATTTGTTTTAAGAATCAGAAATTGTGGAATTTATCATAAACCTGGAGGTTGAGTCTTTAGAATGTAGACTTTCCAGGAGCTAGCTGTTTTCTATTAGGAAACTGCTTCATCCTCACCCTCTTAGAAGACCTGAGAAGCCAGCACCTCCATTCTGTCTGTTTTTTGAAATGAGGACATGAATTCATGCTCTCGTTGCCTCCCCTGGGAATAAAGAAGGTCTCAATGTAAATTGGGATTGAAAGGAAGGAATGTGCAGGTCTTCTGGAAGGCCTCTTTCTAACTTGAGAATTGTTAACTGAGGATGTGCAGGAGGGGCTACAACTAATAATGGCCATTCTAAAGGTTCTCAGGCTTCTCTTGGTTATCTTTCATCAGAGCAATTCTCAATTTGTTTCTGTAGTACCTGGTATTGTGACCTATCTCCTAAGCCTGCACACAGATTCCAGGTCTCCCAACATGTGCATTAGAAATGAGAGTGCCGCCTTATAGAAAGCGTGAGCCCAGTTTTGTTCCTTCAGGCTCTGTGTCTTATTGGTAGCTTTCTGGCTTCCTTCTCTCCTGGCCCTCATTTCTGATTGTGGTGGATTTTGGTTTTCCCATTTGTCCCTGTTGTATGAAGAAATGCTCCTTTTTATGTGTGTTTATTGGATGCAGGCAAGTATGCCCTTTTACTTTTGGCAAGGCAGTCTCAGAAGTATCAAAAAATTCACTATGACAGCTTCAAATTTTTGTTCTTGCTAGAACTACTGTGAAAAACATGTATGTTTAAGTGTTAATTAAATAGATGTGTATAAGGTTCTCCCTGCTGTCAGAAACTGAGTGTAGAAAAACACTTAGTGAAAACTGCACAAGGTAGAGGGTTCATGTTACAGACCTGTTGTGGAGGCCCTGCCTGGGGTGGGAGAAAAGGATTCCCCTGAATAGTGTCAGTCCCTTCCTCCCCACCTTAGATGAGAGCGGTTAGCTGAGCTGGAGTAGGAGGGACAGCTTTTTGGAACTTTTTCTTATCTTGTTGTCCACAGAAATAGAAGATGATATTGTGAGTGTATGTCAAAAATACAAGTTTTTGTGTTCTGAGATACATTGAATAAAGTTGGATTCCTGTGTCATATATTTTGTGAGTCATGGACTATGCGAGTAAGGACTGCCCAAGAGCATGTAAGGTATGATTGTAGAACATTCGGCTATGCTTTTGGGTCTACAGAATTATGGTCTGGATTGCTTAAACTTTCTCCCATAATTGTGACATGTGCTTTGCCCTGAATATAAGCAGTACACTAAAAATCTTAATATATTAATTTAAATTTAGTCAGGATCAATTAACTTGTGAATTTATTTGGTATTAACTGTCAGGAGGCGTTCTATTGGTCTTTTTTTCCTTGATCTCCTACTTTAGACACTATAACTCAAGGAATAAAGCAGTGTCTCTTGGGAGACTTTTGTATCACTATAATTTGTACTCTTCCCTATTCTTTCTGAAAGTATCAATCTTCTTCCTTTTGATAGGACATATTGACACTTTGGAGGCAACAGAAGAGAATTTGAAAATGAAGTTTAATTCTAGAGTTGTTGGAGATTCTTGCCCAATGTTGTAAAATGTTTTTCTTGATATTTTAAGTAATAAAAGTCCCCTTAGCTGGCTGCCAAGACTGTGTCTATGTTTTTCTTTTGAGACCTGAAGTAGACTTTCTGAGTAGATCTGAGAGTTGGACAAGGAAGAACATGTTTATTGTAAAACACTAAGCATTCTGTTATCATTTGAAGACTTTTGTACAATGTATAAAGTGCTCTGGCTTCTTTGAGCCTTCCAGCACCTCTGAGGTGGTGGATTCTCACCATTTTACAGATGAATAAAGTGATACCCAGAGAGATGGTGAATTGAAGTCACATTGTAATTGAAGTCATGTTGGTCTTTTGCTTTTTTAGTTTGCTTAGATTGCTCTAGACTGATAAAAGCATAATGCTTCACATTATGACTTTCCCATAGCACACTCAGTGAAAGTTTATGGAATGGATAAATTAAGTGAAGTAAAGATTTAAGTATTTAAACATAGTGATATGTTACTTTGCAAGTGGTGGCTGTTAAGTTTTGTGTGTGTGTGTGTGGGGTGCATTTTGAAAAAAGTCCTTTATGATTTTGTTTTTAAATACAAAGGCACTCTATTTGTAAAAGATACAAACAATACTAGGTAAAGCAAAAAGAAAATAACTTTTCTTCTCTCTTAATTCCTAGGACAATGTATGTTTTCTTTGCTTTTTACTGTTATAGTCTTCTGTGTGTGTGTTTCTCCTTTTTTTTTTTTTTTGGTTTTCAATTGTATCATCTAATGTGTTCTAACCAGCTAGTCACTGAGCAAATCTTTTTAAAAGAATCAGGTGTATTTTCTTTTTCTTTTTGTTCTTTTGTTTGGGAGGTGTATTTTCAAGTATACTAAGTTTTTAAATTTTTACTCAATTTTGCTGGTGATTGCTGCAGATGTTGTGAGGTTAAAGTGACTTACTGGGATATAATATACTGAGGACTATGGATATATGGTAGAGTTTATGAGCAATAAAATATTTCCCAAACAGCATTTTAAAAAAAGCAGAATTTTGAAGACACTTAAGTCCTAATTTTAGCTGTCATGGTGTCTGGTTCTTGTATTATGGAAAGAGCTCTGATTTAGAGTTGAATTCTTTGCTGTTGGTCATCCCTGAATGGATATCACTTCAAGGAGTGGTCAGATCTTTCTTTAGTTGGAGAGATTGGTAGGTCAGAAGCACAAGTGAATACTGGGGAATTGGATATTTAACCTGACTTTTCCCATGTCTTCACCAAAGTCAGATTTTTTTCTTTCCCTGTTGTTTTTATCAAAAAGCTGCAATGGCAAAGAAGAAAAACACTCCCAGCACCCACATCAGTCCTTCTCCCTAGACAGCCATATGCAGCCACCTCTGACAAACCCATTGCATAACTTAGTCTTTCAAGGGTGGTAGCCTGCTCTTTAGTTTGGTATTCACATGTTGACTCTTACACATCCATTCAAAACCACATATGAAAAGCTTCATATCTTTTGTGATTGTAAAGACAAGTTTTGGTAGCTGGGCTAAGGAATATGGCGAGAGCTGTGCTTTGGAAGTGCAGAGTAGTGGGAGGTACAGGCTGATGGGTGAATCTTGTGTAAGGGTTCTCCTCCTGTATGAAGTAGGAATGACCTAATCAAGAACTCTGGTCATTCAGTTCATAGTTAATGCATGTATGATGTCTACCAAGCACTGAGGATTGTGTGATGAGTAGAACCTCTTTACCAAGGTGCTTGCTGACCAGTCAGGTACAGTGTGCAAGTGCCTTTCCAGACACATTCATGTCCCCAAGGAAGGGAACACAGTCTGTAAGTTTGGCCTGGGAAGCCAAGTAGAGGTTTCTTGGATGTGGTCCCTTCATTGAGCTGTACAGCATGAGAAGATGGGCCTGTGACTAGAGGGAGAGGGAGTTTGGAGCATGTAAGAGAACTTGGGGAAAATCTGTGTCCTGAATTCATGGTTTCTGAGGGTGTGCTACAGCATTTGACCATTACTCTTAATCAGGTTGCAGTTTGGGCTCATACTCTCAGCATCCAAGGTGGAGTTGACTCTGATGGGTCACCATGACCAGGAGATCAGGAGACCAGATGGAAATAAATGCCCATAGACTTTCTTTTTTTTAAAGATTTATTTATTTAGGCACACAAGAGCTACGGTGTAATCCAGAAGTGCGAAGTGTGTCAGGGTGAGGAGATTCACCAGAGACAGAGTGGGGAACAGAACAGTCAGATGGACTGAAATATAGTGTAGAGGGGAGCAGCGGATGAGACAAGAGGTCCCCCTGTGCCTTGTGAGAGTCCCCCTGTGCCTTGTGGGCCACTTTCCTGCTGGGGATTGAACTCTGTCTGCTAGGGAGGGCCCAGTGTTCATGGATTTTTGACTAGGGTTGGTGATGGAAGGGGAGGGAGGGGGTACAATCTAAGAAACACTGAGGTATAAAACATGGATTGAAAAAGGAATGTGGGCCTATGTCAGGGAAGATGGGAAGGTGCCCCTCCAGAAAGGTGACGTGTGGGCTGAGAAGCCGCATTTGCTGCTGTGAGAAGGCTGCGGGAAATGGCAGAGCTGTTCTGTCTGTAGCGCTGGCTGAGATGATTGTATACAGTGTGCTGATTGGGGCCTCTGTGGGTTGTCGAGTTTCATTTTTGAGGCTTTCCTCTAGATGTGGGAAAGTATTCTGTTCACCTCAAACACCTTAAACCCCAAAACCTTGGGGGGGGAGCAGGGCATTCCTGTGGGGACGTTAGTTATATTTATGCTGATAAGGAACCCTTGAATGTCCTCAGTGGTAACTGGATAGAGTTATTAAGGAAGGCCAACCAGGGACATTAATCATTATTGCCTTTATTGGCAGGGCGAGGGCCTTTAAAAACAAACATTTCTTCCTGGGTTATGCTCCTAGAAATTAATCAGTTAGGAAAGACACATCACCTGAAAAAGCCCATGATTCTGAGATTCTTTAATACTTTGAAGTGTTCCCTCCTTTAGAGTGCTTTTGTAGTAGATATCAGATATTTGGGGAGATGTTGCAGAAGAGCTTTTTTTTAATAATTTAGTTATTTATGCACACAAGAGCTAGAGTGTGGTTCAGAGGTGCGGCAGGTGAGAGGATTCACCAGAGACAGTAGGGAGCAGAACAGGCAGATCCACTGAAATACACTGCTGAGGGGAGCAGCAGGTGGGTTAGGAGAGGTCTGCTGTGCCAGCCATGTAGGTCTGCTGCAGTGGCTGCTGATTGCTTTATAGTGCTGAGACTTAACTCTTTGCCACCAAGGAGGACTCATGAAGAACATTTCCTAACTTGGGATTCTTGGTTGTGGTCATCTGGTATCTAGACTGCTCAGTTGAGTTCCCTTTGACCAGCCCACCAAATTTGTATTTCAGACAACTTCCTTAGGTTTTCTGGGCCTGACTTGTCCTTTTGGAGCCTGCATGTGGTTTGTTTATGGCTTTTTTTTTTTTTTTAAAAGCTTAACTCGCTAAGCACTTTATCATGATTATGATTAACTGTTTTATACTTTGGGCAGTTAAAAAAAAGATTTGTGTATTTATACATATAGTAAGGAATGGGGGTACAAGCCAGAGGTACAGGGGGCTGAGAGGATTCACTAGAGACAGATTGGAAAGCAGAACAGGCAGATTGACCAGAATACAATGCTGAGAGGAGCAGTGGGTGAGACAGAGGTCTGCCATGCCACTTTGTTCATCTGGCCAGGATTAAACTGGTGCTACACATCACTTCATAGTTCTGTGCTTTAACCGGTTGTGCTACCAGGGAGGGCCCCTATTTTGGGCAGTTTTTAAAGCCTCCAGGATACTAGGTGTGAACAACAGCTCTAACAAAACATGGGTTAGTAGGACTGTGAGAAGTGATGTTATATAACTTTAGCGCTCAAAGGATGAATTATGGGAAAAGCCAGTAGTAGAAACCTGAACTCTTTGCCACTTTGAAGATTTACTTTGAAGTCTTCAGGATGAGATTACAGTTTAGGGTGAAGCTTGTTGGCTAGTTGATGAATTCCTTTTTAATTGAGTATGTATAATTGACATAAACCATTAGTTTCAGGTGTACAGCATAATAATTTGATATTTGTAGATAATGTGAAATGGTCAGTTACAATAAGTTTGTTTAACCTCTGATATGTAGCTATAAGTTTATTTTTCTTATGATGAGCTTTAAGACTTACTCTTAGCAACTTTTAAAGATGCCACACAATATTATTAATGATAATACCATGGTGTAAATTACATTCCTATGACTTGTATTGTAGTTCAAGGTTTCTACTCTTGGCCACCTTCACTCGTTTCATCCATCTTTTCCCTGTTTCTGCCAACCACCAATCTGTGCTCTGTAGCTGAGTTTTCTTTTATATATAATGAAATTATATGGTATGCCCCCAAAGTTCTTCCATGTCACAGGGGGTTAAATGTCCATTTTTATGGTGGAATAATAATCCAGTATGGTTATGTTTATATACACACACACACACACACACACACACACATATATGCATGTATAGATGCCATATTCATTCATCCATCAATGGACATGTGTATTTTTATCTTTGGCTATTGTAAATGATGCTATAATGAACATGTGGGTGTAGATAACTCAGTATTTTTTTAAATAAAATTTATTTATGCATACAAGAATTGGGGCATAGGCAGAGGTGTGGGGGTTGAGAGAATTCACCAGAGCCTGAGTGGGGAGTGGAACAGGCATATTGACTTAAACACACTGCTGAGGGGAGCAGCAGGAGAGACAGGAGAGGTCTGCTGCGCTATGTGGGTTGGCTCCCTTGCAGGGATTGAACTCGTGCTGCAGTGGCTGTGGATAGCTTCATAGTGCTGCACTTTAACCCCTTGTGCCACCAGGGAGTCCCCTACTTTTCTTTGAATAAATACTCAGCAGTGGATATACTGGGTCTCATGGTAGTTCTATTTTTGAGGAACCTTTATATCCTTTTTCCATTGTGACTATACCTACTGACATTACCAACAGTGCACAGAGGTTCCTTTCTCCACATCCTCACTGGCATGTGTATGTTCTTGTCTTTTTGATTAAATGCCATTCTTACTAATGTGAAGTGATTTGTGGTTTTGACTAGCTTTCCCCTATTAATTAGTAATGTTGAGCACATTTTCATGTACCTCTTGGCCATATGTATGTCTTTGGAAAAATGTCTTACCTGGATTTGCTATCCATTTTTTTAGTTGATGGCTATTTTACTTTTGAATTTGCATTTTGGGTGCTAAGACCAATTTTTGGTGTGGGTGTGGAGGCTTTCCCACACCACCAAACAATTATTGGACCCCAGTAGGGTGTCCAGAAATCAACATTGTCTACCTGGAAATAGCATGTCAGTTTCCACAGGTTAAGAGCTCAGTCTTCCAAGACCATACTCCACCTCAGACCACAAGGTCGTCCAGGTTAGCTGTGGATTGGAGGTTCTATGGATTGGAGGCTTTTGTAACATTCTTTGCAAACTTGAGGCTCATTTTGCATGTCCAGATTATTGTCTATGCTCTGACCACCTAACTATAAATAAGAGCTTCCGAGGATACCCTCCTTTTTGATTAATCTGCTAGAATGTTGCACAGAAGTCAGGAAATTAATTTACTCACTAGATCATTGACTTACTACAAAGGTTACTATCCAGAACAGCCAGATGGAAGAGATACTAAGGGCAGGATATGGGGAAAGGTAGGTAAATGCACCATTCTCCTGTACATCTCCACATGTTCACCAACCTGCAAGCTCTCTGAAGTCCTCCTATTTGGGCCTTTTATTTATTTATTTTTTTGCATAGAACTGGGCCAGGGGGTGGGGGTGTGTGAGAGAGGATTCACTAGAGACAGTAGGGAGCAGAACAGGTGAGATAGGTGAGTTCTTCTGCATGTGGGTAGGCTCCCTGGCTGAGGCTTGAACTCAGGTTCTCAGTGATAGCGCTGAGACTTTACCCCAGGCCACTAGGGAGTTCCCTATTTGGGCATTTATATAGGCTTCATTATATAGGCATCGTTGATTATATCTTTGGCCATTGGCATTTGAACTCCTTCTGCTCATGGTTAGGGTGACTGGAAGTTCCAGCACTCTAATCACATGGTAGGTTTCCCACAACAACCCCTCCCCACCAGTGCTTCGTAAAAGTCATCTCATTAATATAAGGAGACACTATTACCAGTGCCTCTGGGAGCTGTGGGGCTGGAACTATGCACGACCAAGCATATACATTTGATCAATATGTATGATCTAATATATGACTAAATTGATGTACTTCCTACAAAACATAATCTTGTAGAGTTGCATGATTTTTTTTGTGTTTTGGGCATTAACCCTTATCAGATTATGATTTGCATTGTTTCCCTCCCATTTGGTAGGTTTTCTCTTAATTTGGTTGATGGTGTCCTTTGCCAGGTAGTAGTAGCTTTTTAGTTTGATGTTGTATCACTTACCTTGGTTTTTGCTGCATTTGTGCATCCAAGAGCTTACCACCAATGTTTTTATTTTCTTTTTCTTTTGTTACATTTAAAAGGACAGATTTAATAGGAAAAGGAGAAAGAAAAAGAAAAAGGCACATGTATAGTCACAGGTGGGCAGGAGAGCTGCTATCACTTCTCTTTTTCATATGTCAGTGTAAAGATACTCCCGTGGAGCCCAGTGGGCAGTGTGGGGTAGCCTAGACTCCACCACAGTGCCTTTCACTGTCCCCATCTGGTGTCCCCCAGAGTTGGAACTAATGTTCTAATGCATTCTGAAGCCTGTGGCCAAAAGGTCTTTGAGAACATGCGCACAAAGAGCAAGAACAAGCATTAAGTTACTTTGCCATCTGAAGTTTTTGCAGGCCTTTTTTGTTGCCTGTTGTAGATTTGTCAGTTTAGCAAATTCTTGCCTTGGATTTGTCACAAACTGGTGCTGGCATAATTCCTTGCTTCTTATAGAACTCTGGCTTTTCCAACCTGTAAGTACACTGTGAATTAAGTGCCAGGAGCATAAACTTTCTGCTGCTTTTGTGACTAGAGTTCTCTGGGTGAGAGAGATGTGGTTTTAAAGACTTGAAAAGCACTCTCTACAGTTTTGACTAGAAACTGAAAACTTAACTGTTTATAACTGGAACTTCATACAGTGATATTGTAGCAATATCTTAGCAATGACTATTCTTGGACACAAAGTTACCAAGCCCCTGATTGGGAAGAGTTTGCCTCATGCCAGGGCACATGTTTGATCAAAAGGTTTAATTTTTTAAAAAAAAAAATAACAGAAAGTAATGTTGTTGCTGACCCCCCAACCCCCATTGGTTTCTTTAGAGGACGGAACTGTAGATTTGAGTTAGCTTTGCTAATTGACTGGTTCACTTTATGAGAATGACATCCTTTGTAGAGGACCCCGAGACCTCTTGGAGGGGGGTCCTCCCTGAGAAGTAGGATTCTGTGGGAGCCCTGCCTTTCCTCCAGTAGTCGGTATGCCATGTCCAGAGGCCTGCGATGTGAAACAAGCTGTCTTATTTCATCCTTGGACTGGACACATTTAGTCCTGAGGTCAGAGATCAGTTGTTGACACAGTAAATGGCTTTGCTGTTGCTCCCATGCCATGTTGCTGTAAGCTTCTGCTCACCAGCGCTCTGCCTCCCGTCCCTGGGGCAGCCATTGTTCCCAGGCCATGGGCCTACAGGTCAGGGGTGGGACAACGGGAAGAGAAGTTTCTAGTTGGGTTGCCTCAGTTATTTTTATGTTCCTGCCCTTTTGTCACCTTAGGTATTCCAGCCAATGTATTCGTTCACTCCTTAGTTATTTTGAGCTCAGCTAAGTGCCAGGCACTGTGGGCACAAAAGTGAATGTGAACAAGTTGTCTCTGTCTGAGCCACTCCGCTGTGCACACACTCCTCCCTCTGTCCGTGTGACTTGCCCTGGGCACTCTGTGTCGTTCTGACTTCTTTTAGGGCTTCTGCCTTTTTGTACCTTGTAGCTTCCTTTATACCTCTACCATCTTGTCTGGCTTTCTCTAGAGCATTAACAGCCGCCTGATAGCCTAACATAGATTATGTGTTCGTTTTCTGTCTTCCCCACCAGAATGTAAGTTAATATGGATAAGTTTGTATGTGGTGTTCTTTCATATTTCACCAGTCACTCAAGCATATATGTTGATCAAATACTTATTGAGAATAAATTAAAGGTAAAACACTATCTTCTGCAAGTCCACTGTCAAGTGTGGAAAAAGAGGCTAATCAATTGTTAGAATCCAGAGTAATTTCAGCAGGTTTGTTGGGAAAATTGTTTGCAAAGATCATACTCTAGGGCTGAGTTCTGTGGAGAGCTGAGCTTGGCAGTAGGAGCCAAAGAGAAGGCACTGGACACTGGAGGCCCAGTGTACACAGCAGCAGGGACCTGCAGGGAGCACTCTGCTGCCTGGGGAGGTGGAGGAGGGATGTTGCAGATGAGTCCCAGACATATGGGTGGCCAGTCCTCAGAGTTCTTGAACACTGTCCCACAACCTTTTATTCCAGAGTGTCATGGGATCCTTGAGAGGCTGTTCCTAGGGACCCCAGCCATCAGATTCAGAGTTAATAAACAGCACGTGAAGTTGGACTCAGACACCCAGTGCAGGGGCTGAAGGCTGACTCAGGCAGAGGCAGAGAGAGGCAGAGGCAGAGGCAGAGAGAGGCAGAGGAAGAGAGGCAGAGGAAATGAAGTGTGGGGTGATTTGTGGGAATTAGGTAGCCTCATTTAGAATGTGTCTGTTTTAATAAAATAGGATTCTGCTGTGTGTCCTGTAAAATATCCCCCACCCCCACGGTGCAAACATTGTGAATATCCTCACTAAATAGTACCTTCAGTATTAAGTCCTGTAGTATATTTACAAACTATATTTTATCCATGCTAAAAACAGTGTTGTTTGGGCAATTTTTCAGTCTTATTCTTTTAGCTGTGTCTGCGAATTACCTGACTTCTCAGATATAACTAGTACACATCATTGTAAACTGACAGATGAATAGCTTTAACCCATTGCTTATTTTTGAAGGCAGAAGGATATATTTTTTCAACATAATATTAAGAAAAAATAATACTAATTTAAGCCATGAGGTTTTTTTTTTTAATGTTTGGATTTTAAAAGTATGTACTAAAAGTATGTACTAATAGGATCAAAAGTAAGTTGTGTACATGAAGTAATTGAAAAAGATTGAGAGAAACCTTTTCCTAAAATATGTCGTAAGCAACTGGCTTGTGTTTGAGGAAAGTTGGTTAACTGTTTATAGCTACTGCTGTAGAGACTCTGGACAGAGAGTAACTCAAATGACAGACAGGTGATAAGCCTGGGAAGCCATCAGGGCAGGAGAGGAAATGTGTACGGGCTGGATTGTGTGCTGCACAAATTCAGTTCTCCAGTAGTAACTCAGAAAGAGAAGGAGACGGGTAATCAGCGGCCTTCTGAAAGGAGATGGGCTTGGGCACATGGAGGGGAACAAGGGCGAACGTTCTGTGTGGGCAAACAGCGATTAGCCCTTAGGTTTCAGGTCAACGTAGATTTTTGCTTTTTGAGTGATCTTATTTTAGTATAATCCCCAGTTACTACCACTAAACTGGGAACAAGCCCTTTATCACCTTTATTGGTCATACTATTACTTTCTTTTTTTTTTAAGATTATGCACACAGAACTAGAGTACAGACAGAGGTGTGGGGGTTTGGGGGTGAAAGGATTCACCAGAGACAGAGTGGGGAGCAGAACAGGCAGATGGACTGAAATACACTGCCTAGGGAGCAGTCTTGGGAGGGTGGAGGAGAGATCTGCCACACCATGTGGGTCACCTCCCTGGCTGGGGATTGAACTTACATTGCAGTGACTGGATAACCTCATAGTTCTGCATTTCAACCTGTTAGGCCACCAGGGAGGGCCTCAAGCTGTTACTTTTTTAGGATGCTTTTGATAACAAATAAAAGGCCAGCACTAACTGAAGTACATTTTTCACTAGAGATTTATTGAGTTATGTAACTAGACATTCCAGAGGTTGGTCAAATTTTGGGGTTTGATTCCTCAGTTCATGCTGTCTTTGAGGATGTGGTTTCTTTTCACTGTGTTTTGTCAGTAGTGTCCTAAGGCTCGTTTTTCCTCAGACGGCCAGATGGCCACAGCAGTTGCAGGCTTTACATTTGCATGTAACCTACACCACTCCAACCAGACCCAGAGAGCTGGTATGTCCCAGAATATTGGTGATCTACTGAATTTTGTGCCTTTTTTTTTTTTTTACCAAGGCACAACTGTGTCACTTTTTTTTTTTTTTAAAGATTTTTATTTATTTGCGCATCAGAACTCGGGTACAGGCCAAAGGCTCAGGGGTGGTGAGAGGCTTCACCAAAGACAGATTGGGGAGCAGATGAGGCAGATCGATGAAGTACACTGCTGCGGGGAGCAGCGGGCGGGCCAGGAGAGGTCTGCCACGCTATGTGGTTATCTCTGGGGCAGGCGGGAATCGAACTCATGCGGAAGTGGCTTTAGCTTCTTAGTGCAGTGCTTTAACCCGCTGCGCGACCAGGGAGGACCCTGGGTCACCTTTTAACCAAGTGTGGTGGACTAGGAGTGGGGCATGCCAGGTCCTAGGTGGGTGTACCCTTTTGAGCTGAGGGAATTCCTCTGATGGGAAGGGAGAGTGAATGTGGGCAGACAGCTACAGAGTCCATACTGTCCCATTGAGAAGCACCATCCCTACCATTCACTCCTTTCTGTTTCCTGGTCCTCCTCCTGGCCCGTCAGACTTATGACTCTTTTTTCTGTTTGGCAAAGCATCCTGTACACCTGATGCATCCTGCTGTCTCAAGGTTTTCCTTATAATTTATTTCTGCCATGTTCAGTGTCTGTGTTTTGGTGTCAGGGTGCAGTCCTGACTACCATTTTCCATTTGTGGGATCTTAGACAGGATTATTTAGCTGAAGCTCAGATTTTTCCATCTCTATCACTCAGGCAAAAGATATTCATGAGATTGTAAGTATTGTGCCAGGCCCTCTCTGGTGGCACAACAGGTTAGGACGCAGCACTGCAAGCTGGCCACAGCTGCTTCAGTGTGAGTTCAATCCCCTGTCCCGGAGGTGTTGGGTCCCAGCCGGGATGAGCCTCCCCAACCACCCCCGGAGCTTAAGCACAAGATCATAATAGGAAGAAGACATCTTGCCACTTGTGTGAATGGCTTAACTGATTAATATCCACCCTGATCTTAATATCCACCCTGATAGCAGTGGCACATGTGAGGGAGATTTCCTCCTGCCCCCAGGCCAACATCCTGGGATTAAGGGTATAAAAGGGAGGCTGGAAAGGATAAGAGGAGAGAGAGAATGCTTTGCTGCAACCATCTACGTGTGCTGACTCTTCAACTTTGACGTCCCCCACGCAGACTTGTATCCTTGCCGACTTGTATCCTTGCCGTGCGGGCGCGGCAGGAGGTGATCCACATGGTGCAGCAGACCTCTCCACCTGCTGCTCCCCTCAGCAGTATACTTCCTTGATCTGCCTGTTCTGCTCCCTGCTCTGCCTCTGGTGAAGCCTTTCTTAACGCCCCTGCACCTCTGACTTGTACCCCAGTTCTGTATGAATAAATAAATAAATCTTTAAAAAAAAATAAACATTGTGCCTGAGTGGACAGGATTGAAAAATAGAAAACACAGGAGACCACAATATATTTACAGACACAGAGAAGTAAATGAGAATCATTGTGAGATATGAACAGTGCTGCTTCTATAGAAATAGGGGCTTGGAGTATTTCTGAGGAGGTGATGCGTAATTAAGCCTTGGTGGTTTAGCAGGAGTCCTGGAAGCAGGGTTGGGCAACTGTGTACATGTTTAGAATACCTGGTGCACAAGCACACGAGACTGGGTTGTTCAGTTAGTGACAGCCACAATGACAGCTAAAGGTTTTAGCTTCCATCTGCCTAGACTTTAGAATGAGGAGTTGACACATAGTCAGCTCCTTGTTCCAAGATGGTTAATGTGCCTTTCCCTCTATAATTTGCCTTCAATTTATTATGTATTCATGTTTTTAAATAATTATTTGTGCATAAAATATCAGGAATGTAGGCCAGAGATTCAGCAGAGACAGAGTGGGGAGCAGAACAGGCAGCTCTACTGAAATACACTGCTGAGGGGAGCAGTGGGCAAGACAGGAGAGGTCTATTGTGCCATGTGTCAGCTCCTTGCCTAGGGATTGAATTCGTGCTGCAATGGCTGTTGATGGCTTAATAGCTCTGAGACCTAACCCTTGTGCCACTAGGGAGCTTGTGCCTTCAGCTTAACTTAAAACAGAACATAAAAATGGAAGTGCTATGGGCTTGGCAGCCTGAAGAAGTGGAAATAGAATATAATTGAACTGGCCAAGTGGGGTATATGAATTGGGAATTCACCAGTGTAGTTCCATCTGGAGAATGGGTGAGCTATTTAGGGGGTGCTATATAGGCAACAACCCCAGAGGGAGAGAATGATTATGGACAGAGTGAAGTCTTGTAGAGTCAAAGGGGCAAGAGAAGGAATGTTTTGAAGTGTGTGGGTGCATATGTTTGTGTGAGACAGGTGCGGCTTGTTAAATTTAAGTACTAATTTTAGAATATAGGAAGACCTTAGATTAAATTGGGAGATTATAGTTGTTGCCACTGCCCAAGGTTTCAGTTATGTGTGGTTGACCACAGTTTGAAAATATTAACTACAATAAGATATTTTGAGAAAGAGAACACATTCTCATAATTTTTATTACAATATCTTGTTTTAACTGTTTTATTTATTGCTAGTTAAGTGGTCTGTAGTTAAGCTCTATCATAGGTATGTATGTACAGGAAAAACCACATTGTTTGTAGGACTTGGTACTGTTTGTGGTTTTCAGGCATCCTCTGGGGGTTCTTGGAATATATCCCCCACAGATAAGGGGAAGGACTGTATTAGTTGCATTATGTATTAGTTGCATTATGGATTTTATGTTGATCGACGCCACCTCCAACTAGTATTGTTTACTGCAAAGTTTAACTTGTCTTGGTTACACTTACCTGCTGTATATTAAAGGTCATGTCTTGATTATAGATAATGTTTACATTTAAAAAATGAAAATTGTGGTCCTCATGAAACTTATCTGGTCATAGTTAAAAACAGAAGAAAATAAATTGGAGTGGCAAAGTTAAATGTTGTTCACCCACTGCCTTCTGGGAGGTGTGACCTTTTGTTGTGATGAACAGAAAAGTTATCAGTTCTTGTCCCTTTTTTTTTTTTATTGTGGTCTTTTTCTTTTCAATTTCCTTTTCCTGAATTCATTTGTTCAACAGCTGTTTTGAACTCCTGTTTAACAAGTCATCATCTGCTGGCAATACAAAGATGAGTTTAACTTGGTTTCTGTTTTTTTAAAAATCGACTTTATGGAGGCATAATATTCATGCAGTAAATTTTTTCCATTTACAGTTTAGTTCAGTGAAACTCAGCAGTGATACACATTTGTGTAATCACTTCCATGTCAAGACATCATTTTCTTGTTTTCCAAAAGTTTTCTTGTGTTCCCCTGCAGCCTGTCCTCATTCAGAGACAGAGCCACTTCTGTTAGTTTCTTTTTTATTGGCGTATCCCTTAAATTTCCCTTCTTTTCTCTTAAGATTAGCTTCAGGTTGATCATAATGAATATAATAATAGGTGGGAATCTTGAACTTCCTCTAAGGCTATCCCAGATCATGTACACTGAAGTTCTTCCTTTATTTATCGACTTTGTTTCATGTGAAAAAAATTCTCTATAGGCAGTTGCTGTATAGTGAGGGCTGTCTATTACCTTGCTGTCTAACACTAGTTTAGAGCAAAGCAGGTTAAAATGTAACTGCCACTGTGTATATAATGTAGATAGAACTGTAAAGTTGGTACAAGTGGGTTTCTGTTAAAGACATCATGTTTTCTTACTTGGAGGCGCTATCTTTGGAAACAAGCATTAGCTCAGAACTCATTAAAACACTACATGAATATATAACCAACTTATTAAAAATCTTGATATGAAAATTGTAAGAATGTCTTTGATAGAACTTTAATAGAATAAAACAAACCTCAAAACCAGGCACTACATTAACAATACTTTTGAATCTTAAGAGGGAGGCTGCCAGTAGGTACGTCTTTGTACCCAATTTGCCCCCTCTGCCCAAGCAAATAAAGCAGACTTCTTTCATAACCCAGTTAGGGGAGGATCAAGACTTTCTCTTCCTTACTTTCTGCTTTCTTTCCCATTTGTAACTTGTAGTGCATTTGCACTATGACCAGAATGTGAATGTCTTGATGTCCTGAACCCCTGTCAGTTTTCTTCAGTTTATTCTCATGACCCCTGCAGTTCCTTGTGGGTGGTGGGCACTCAGTTCATACTGCTGAATCCCTGGGATGCCTGCTGTGCAGTGACTGACAGGGTCAGCTCCTCTTGCCCCAGTCTCGACTTACTGGATTGAGAGTGGTTGTGACTGGTCTGTGGCCCATCAACACTGTGGGACAGTGAGCTATGTGTTTTGGTAAAGATGTTCTTTTTACCCAACTACTATTTTTTTTTTCTTTAAACCTAGGGATATTTTACATGTCATAGAATTCACCCACTTAAATAAGTGTATATTCAGTGATTTTTAGTGTATTTACAGTTGTACACCTTCACAGTCAGCCACCTCCACAGTCAGTGTTAAGTGGTTCCAGCAATGACTCTCCATTCCTCTCCTCCCACAAGCCTCCTACAGTTTTAGTTGTCTGAGGACAGACAGTTCAGTCTAAGGACATTTCCACACCTGTGTTCTTGGTCCTTGTCAGATCTGAGAGATCCTGGGAGCTCTGGAAAAGAATTTTGGAGCTTGTCTCCTCTACCATGCTTTCATTTTATAGATAATGTTAAAGTTTTTATCAATTGAAAAAGTTTATTGCTCTTTAATGTTTCCTCATGTCTCTCAAATTCAGCTTACAGTCATTGGGAAATAGGGGTGGAGAAAACTGCTGTTTCTCAGCTGCTTGTTGGTTGTGACTTAGTTCTGCCCTCACCCTCTGAGTTCATGGGAGATTGTTCCAGGAGCTGGGGTCAGCCCACCAGCTTCAGAAACTGCCAGCAGCATGTTCATTGATCACTGCCTTTGTCATCAGAGGCTGATCTCCTATTTCCATTTGCCTTTTGGAGGCATAGTGCGTTGATTTGGGGGTACTGTATAGCTTGAAATGCCTTTCTAAGTAAGCAGTGAGGTTTGGGAGCTTGGACTGCAGTAAAGTCTGTGGTGTGCTGGCGCCCCCTGGTGCCCGGTGGTGGATTGGTCCTTGGAAGCTACCCTGGCGGAAAGCAGTTCTGTTGTGGTTGCCTTAGTGCTGCACAACTGTGGACCTGCAGGGG
This sequence comes from Condylura cristata, assembly GCF_000260355.1. Taxonomy (NCBI): domain Eukaryota; kingdom Metazoa; phylum Chordata; class Mammalia; order Eulipotyphla; family Talpidae; genus Condylura; species Condylura cristata. Next base: position 3,882,229 of record NW_004567129.1, on the reverse strand, counting down.
GCCAGGAAAGCTCTTTCCTCCTCCTTCACCTTTCTTTGTTCTTGGTGGTGCGGAGAAGAGTCCTCGGTCAGAGCCCCAGCCTTCTTGTGGGCAGCTGCAAACAGGAGCATTTGGTGTTGCTTCTCTTCTTCTGCCATTTACCTAACTGGGTTTGCGTAAAACCTAGGGTCCAGCATTTGCCTTGGAGTATTTGATGCTGTGGTTAGAGGAGTTAATTTTATTAACAGCATACACATCCATGTGGCTGACAGAGGACCCACAGGCCCCTTCTTTTGATTTGTCCTCATGTCGCCCCCCTGCGCCTCAGTAAGCGCCAGTAAGCACTAGGTCCTGTGCAGGCTGTGGCAGCTCAGGGAGGATGTGCTTGCTCCTGCTGTCTTGTTGGCCTGCCAAACTTGGTTTTCCTAGGTTTTCTCTTCTCTGCCCTCATAGGACAAATCATTTCGTAAATGAAGCCCAAGCAGTGGCATTTTCTTCTCTAGATTGTAAACCCTGGGAAATCTGGCACAGAATCATTTTCATCCTATTTTTTTAACCCATATGCCAATAATATCCCCCCCCCCCAAACAGACTGTATAATAGACTTGTTGAGTCTCTAGAAGAAAGATGTTTTTCTTTCTCAAGGGAAGTGAGAAGGCTCCTCACAATCAAGCATTTTCAGCTTTGCCTTTTTAAATCTATTTGGAAATATTTTCAAAATTATGTAATTTGTATGAATAAAAATAGTACAGAGGACCCTCTTTTACTCTTTTAGTCAGATTTACCTGTTATGCTTCACCCCGTTTTGTTTGATCATTTTGTATGGGCTTGAGTTCTTTCACTATTCATTCATATATA